>NW_011967100.1:6550-22884 GCF_000949405.1 Vollenhovia emeryi | reverse complement strand
ACGTTTCTCTCTGCCTTGCCCTACGTCTACGACTGAGACAGTCTTAGGCTGGTATTACATTTGTCGTACGACAAATGTAATAGTACCCTTAAGCCTCCGCTACAATGATTCTCGGTTCTGTCTACAATGGTCGTAGTCGTAGTCGCTCGTAAGAATAATCGACTGCGATTGGTCAATTCTTATCGAGCGACTACGACTACGACCATTGTAGACAGAACCGAGAATCGTAGCGGAGGCTTTAAGCGCTTATGCGGGGTCTACAATGAGAGTCACAGAGTCGCAGTCGTAAGAATAATTGACTATGATTGGTCAATTCTTATGTGCCTGACGGAAATGACCAATCGCAGTCGATTTTTCTTACGACTGCGACTCTGCGACTCCCATTGGCCACGTTCAGCAGACACAACTGTTGAGTGAGCGCTCAATGATTTCTTAACATGATTGGCTGGATCTAGAAGTATTAGCCAATCATACTGAGCGTTCACTCAACAGTTGTGTCTGCTGAACGCGGCCAATGATTTCTTAACATGATTGGCTGGATCTAAAAATATTAACCAATCATACTGAGCGCTCACTCAACAGTTGTATCTGCTGAACGCGGCCATTGTAGACCTAGTATTACGGATTGTTCTCTGCCATCAGCCTTTGTCTTTTTCTACGTGAACCTCTACCCCCTCCCCCCCCCCCCGCCGTGTCGGCTCAGCGGTTGAGCCGGGAGCCATAGGATAGAAGAAGACCTCTACCCCCCCCTGCTCAAAAATAAAGGCAAGCGCCCGGTCTAGATATATTATGTTTATGGCTATGGCCAAGGCTGCCGAGAATGGCCGAGCAGGTGCGCGCCGAGCGACGAGAACGGCCGAGCAGGTAGCGCGCCGCGCGCCACCGGTCCCCCTCCCCGCGCGCTGCGATTTGCCGGGCGCCGGCCAATGAGCGGGCGGGACGCGCGCGCGCGCGCCTCTAGCGGCGCAGCGGCAGTGACGGTGTCGCCTCACCTCGCGCGGTTACCGCACAACTCGTTCGGCTATCGAGCTGCGCGTTTCCGTTCCGCGTCGAGCGTCGTGTATATATACGTATATACACACACATATATATATATCGTACACACACGGGGCAAGTCGGAGTTTCGCGTACGCCGGACGTCGCTCGTCGGTCGCGTCGCGTCGCGTCCGCATCAGCCGCCCCGGATAATCTCCCGTGGACGTTTCGCGGTGTACTCGCGCGTGCCGATCCTACTATTTCCCTCTCGCTTTCTCTCTTTCTCTCTCGCGCTCTCTCCCTGCCTGTCGCGCCGCGCGCGCGCGAGCGTCTCCCGCGGTGAAGTAAGTGACGGTTCCGGAGGGATAAGGAGAGAGAGAGAGAGACACACACACACAGACTCGGAGGAACCCGGAGACCCGGACGGCGGCTACAGCCATGCGATTCTCGTGGATGCTCGCGGCCACGGTGCTGCTGGTGCTCGCCACGGGGGCGCGATGCAAGAGGAAATTCGACGGGGATTTCGAATTCGCCGAGGAGGTGAGTCGAGACGCGCAGCCTTTCTCGCCGCGGCCACCCCACTCGCTCGTCCGCGGATTACGACAGGTTGACACAGTGCCTTTCTCTCTCCGTCTCTCTCCTTTTCCCCGGCTCGCAGTGGAGAGAAAGACACAGGTAGCCGCGAGTGGCGAGTGGCCGCGATTCTCCCGAACGATCTCCCGAAACGACCGCCCGAACCCGGGCCGCCGCTTGTCCTCGCGGGGAGGCGAGACGGGGCCCACCGCTCCGTCTCGGCTGATGGAATATTGATAGAGGAGCGGAGTGTCGCGATAACGGCAATAACAACGGCGACGGCTCCGCCGGAGGGTGGCGCTCCGCCGTTGCGAATTGTTGCGAAACAACCACTTTTTCGTGGCCGCGCGTCCGTGCGTCGCGAGCCGAAATCCCCCGGTCGGAGGTGTCGGCTCGCGGGGCGGCCGCGCGATTCGAAGTTACGCGCTGCGACGATAGTCGTCGTTAATTTGCCGCAGAGGCGCCTTGCGAGGCGACGGAAGGGAGAAAGCGCCGAGTGCTCCCGCACACACGGAATGCCTGCGCCTCCGTTCCGCCAGTATTACATCGTTAACGTGCGAGCGCACGTATTGTTCAAGAGCATTTTGCAAATAAATCTCGCGGAATGTTCGCAAATGTATCCCTCTCGTCCGTTCCGCCGCGTTTCTGCACCCGGCGACCAATCGTCGATTTACCGCGAGGTCCTTTATTTTCGAATTTTCCGAATTCGCCGTCCTCGTTACCTGCCGCACGTTTGGCAAGTGCCCAATTACGCCCGTTATCCTTTATTTAGATATTCGCGCATCGCCCGTTATTCGCGAAACGACGAGTCGACGCGCGTTTCCGAACGTCACGTCACGGTTCCCGGCGATCAAAGAACGCCCGAGGAATGTGTACGGTGGCACATTTGCGAGATTCTTTAGGGCCTGAGCAGAATGGCTGTCTTGTACGGTGCTGGCGCATTGATTCGCTTCGGGTCGCATTGTCAAAAGGCATCTACGCTTAAATAATCAAGTAATTTCTGTCCATCCCTAATTATTACCCGAAATTAACGCGCACTACTGTACTCTTGAGACAATCTTTGCGAGGGGTGAACCTCAGTTTTAGTCGACATGCGCGAACGTACGGTTGTGCTACTTGCAAATTTTGGAAATTGACACCATAAATCCACTGACCACCGAGACATACCTACATGATATTATGAATTCGCTACCATACTGATAAAAAAAACTATCTTAATCCACAAAAATATTACTTTACTCAAGAAAATTATTCATTGGGTGGCCAATAGCTTATTAAGTTAAATCTAAAAAATAATAGACAAATTAAAGCATGCATTTCTTTAATTTAAGTATTTATTAAATATCATACGGTAGATAGTTTTAAATTTAAAAAATTTTGGACGTCCATGGTAACAGCATCTTACGGCGTGCCGAAATGCGTCCGCAACTCTAGAGTCTAAATGCATTCACATACTCTTTAGTAAATTATTGTTAATATTCTGTCAACCGAAGAGCTTGTTAATCTTGGCCTTATCTACATTGTCGTTCGTTTGAATAGAACACAAGCGTTGCCTCTTTATATTAAAAAATTTTACTTTAATTCTATAAAATGTTTACTAAGATTTAAGAAGATCTAATAAGTTTTACAGCCAAGAAAATTGGATTTCTTATTTGACAAAAACAGTGATTTTATCATGGGCGCGGTGTAACGAGGGTGCCTAATAATTTTGTCCAATGCCCATTTCGATACGTGCAGATTAACTTTGATTTCCGTTTCAACTCGCTTTCTGTCTCTTTCTAGTTTCAGCAATTGGAAAAGGATAAAAGCCTCGTTAAACGGGGATTAAAATTGATCTGCATTGGTGGAGAGCGGCATTAAACTCTTTGCCTGTATACACTCTTAGATTCGGCCAAGATTAAGAACGCGCGTCAATCAGACCCGGGACTTACCGCGTCTGCGAAGCGCAGCTCTTTCCGCCGAGCGCGGCCGATCGGGCCGGGATTCGCGCTCCCGCCGGCGATTCGCTGTCGAAACTCGAAACGCCGCGATATACAATTACGCGCGCAGTTCGTTGCGCGGAGAAACGCCCGAGTGTGTCCGCGCCGCTCTTACTCTCGCGTAACTGGATTCCGACTGAAATATGGGTTATTCGACACGCAATTGTTTACTTTGCGCGTGGCGAGCGCGCGCGCACGCACGCACGCACGCACGCACGCACGCACAGTGGGGGCGACCGAATCGCGTTGCAATTCCCGGTGGAACTGGAGAATCGCGAACGTCGTCGTTCGACCCTTTGGCTCCGTTCCGGGCGATCGGGGCGTTGCTGAAGCGAGAGAGAGAGAGAGAGAGAGAGAGAGAGAGAGAGAGAGAGAGAGAGAGAGGGGGGGGGGGGAAGAGACGCAGAGTTTTTCTCACCCCGTTTCTGCCCTTCCCACATTTCTCGCAACGAAGCCGGAGTTCGCGCAAGATACACCCCCGAGTCCGTCTATTTCTTTCGTTTTGCCCTTTCTACACCTTGTAGTTCATCCGGAGGGTAAACCGCTGAGAGCCTTTTGGTGTACGGATTTGCGACATTGCTGGGCATTACTAGGCACTGTTTGAGCATCAGTTTGGGCGCTAGGCCTTGCTGGAGCATTATAAAGATGAAATAAGGTGAAATAAAGCAATACGGTGAAGTGATGCCCACTGGGAATTAGTTGGCATTGGTGTACATAACTTTTGGTCAGCGGTCTACCTCTCGGGTTCATCCTATTTTTGTTCGTTTACGCTACTCAGATGAACCACAAGTAGGATCATCCCTAAGTCTGATTTACAGCGTGCTCTTTGCGGCTAGAAACATTCTATTTTATATAAGTGAGTCGATAAGCTTGGAAAATTTCGACAAAAAGTCAACAAGGTACGATTGCACAATTTATCAACTTGCACAACATTTTTAAACGTATTTATTGGCTTCGCTGACGCGAAGAGCACACTGTGGATCAAAATGAAGACGGAACATCGAATGAGCCGGATCGTCCTTATGCAGAATTCACACTGGATCCGATATCCGACGTACGACGTCCGATATCTAAGATGATGGTTTTTACTTTTGGTTCCTTGCTGGATCTAAAAGTAGAAACCAATCCTATTGGATATCGGACGTCGTACGTCGGATATCGGATCCAGCGTGAATTCTGCATTAGGTGTAGAAAGGGCATTTGTCGAATCTTAGAGTTTCCCTTCGTTATAGCCGACGATGCCTTCGACGCGCCCGGCTTGAGCTGCCGAGGCCGCGGGGCAAACGCGACGAAGCGGTTTTCTCGCGTGCTACGGCTTTGCGCCAGGTTGCACCGCCGGGGTCCGAAACAACCGTGGCCTCGTCGTCCGAGTTCGGCGCCGAGACAAGCGCGCGGGGCAACGTTGATTGATTCGAAATCAGCATGAGATCGTGTGGGGAGAACGCGAGGGCCCGCGGGGTGAAACCGACGCTAAATATAAACGCGAGAATGCCCGAAGGTTTCTCTCGATGGACTATCTCTATATAGTATTATCCGAAATTATTGAAACACAGCTTGGCTTGTGATCAAGTTAAACTGGAAAATCTGTTGAAAAAACTGGGTTGAAAAGAAACTTAAACGGATACCCGAAAAATAGAATCACTGGGGAAAATCAATTTACTTCTTTTTTACATTTGCTTTATTAATTTTATTTTGTATCTGCTGCTCAAGTCGAAAATGTGCTAACGTACTGCAGTATATATTGTATTTCCGTTTCCTCTCGCCGGAATGTCTGCAGGTTTTGCCTCTCGCCATCGCGAGACGTGTCAAAGCCTTGAAATTTTCACGTTCTCTACTTAATTTGCAATGCGTCATATTTATCACATTACTACACGCGGTTTCCAGTAAATATTATACGCAATATTTACGTAGAATTGTATTAAGGTTGTTATTCCACGTAATCCATTTGTGTGCGAATTTAAAAAAATTTTGACAGTTTTTTAATTAACACGTACAAAATAAATCCAATTAAATTAAAATTCACCGTTCTCAAAGTTCTGTAAGATAGTGTCAAAGTTTACCGTTTTTAGGAATTGAATACTAAATGTAGCATCAAAAATATAATTACAAATCGTTCATTGATTTGAATATATGAATTGTTATGTCCGAAAAAAAAGAAACCGGTGCGCAGGACATTGGTGAAAAGAAACGGTATATGAATTCACATAAAAAAACATTTTTTAATAAAAATTACAAGTTGGGCTACCTACGTCTTGCCTTGTGACCCACATTGGCGTTTTCTCATGTGTTGTTTGGTCATATTTAAGGGTCTTACTTTAAGTCTATTATTCTTTACCGGTTTTGCACGTACGGAGAGAATTCTCTCTTAAAATTTATCCTGAAAATCATGTAATCGTAGGACAACGTGGCATTTCGAAGAACTTTGTGAGAGTTTGTGAAAATTTGCCATACATTTTACTAGCCAAATGCATGGTGAAATTTCAAAAACTGACAAAGTTCTTCAAAATGCCATGTTGTCCCACGATTACATAAATTTTAGGGTAAATTAAAACAAAATTCTCTCCGTGTATATGAAACGCATATTGATGGCATGTTTTAGTTTTTTTAACTCAACGACGTGAGAGATTCGTATGAAAAACGAATATGTCATAAGATAAATGAGACAAATATTAAACTATCCTATATTAAACAAAGGCGTGTTAAGTCGATTGTCGATAGTCTCGAAGTATTGTTATCGCTTTTCCGAGATGCTGATTGGCTGTGCTCGCTTGTGCGATACGACGTGCTTCAGTCGTGTTATTTGCAGCTGTCAAACCATGCGAATTTTTAGATGGGACAAATGGCTTGTGTTGTCTAGTAATTGAAAAAAAAGAGATCACAATTATTGACCGTTCCGTTTCAACGATATAAACGGTTAAAACTGAAAAATTGAAAGAATTTGTGGTTATTGTGACAATAGCGTCTTTTATTTCAGCATTACAACTTTACGATTTTTTTTAAATTTTATATATTAAGTATTTACGTAAGATGTGTATTTTTTAAATAGTATTACGTAAGATACATCATTGCAACAATCGAGTGGTCTATTGTTCTTGTCTGGAATAAATTTTTAACAACATGACTGTTGCGGTATAACTACACTGAAAAAAATTTCTGGTTGAATATGGACGAATCAGATAATTCCTTTAGGATTTACCAGAATTCCTTTAGGATTTACCAGAATTTTTGTAGAATTACAGGAATTCTGGTAAATCCTAAAGGAATTCTGGTTGAATATGGACGAATCAGATAATTCCTTTAGGATTTACCAGAATTCCTTTAGGATTTACCAGAATTTCTGTAGGATTATAGGAATTCTGGTAAATCCTAAAGGAATTCTGGTAAATCCTAAAGGAATTATCTGATTCGTCCATATTCAACCAGAAATTTTTTTCAGTGTACCTTAAAAGAAAGAGACGACTTTCGGGAGGGTTTTTTTTTAACCTGTCGATGAATTCGATTGATCTGTTTTGCAAGGTCGTACCTCGATTTTTCTGCTTCGACGCTGGGCCAAAATGAGCGTTTAAACAGAAAATCCAGAAGCTGCGTAAAATCGAGGTGCGACTCGCGAGGGAGATCAATCGACATGTTGCAGCTGCATTCCCGGCGAAATCGCGCAGGTCCGTTCTCTCAATTTCGCCAGATTAATCCGACGTAATATTCGAAAACAATTAGACGTTTCCCGCGGTATTGCGGCGCAGGTGTAGGCGGCGTATTGAAATCGCAAATCCAGGGAGCCGTTCGCGTCCCACGGTCGCCGCGCGGTTACGCGAGACGACACTTCGCATAAATATCTCGAGTCTCTTAGCGACTTGTCGCTGTTTACCGGCGGCGTCTGAATGCGCCGAGAGGAGACGCCGCGTAAAACCCGGAGAGCACTTCGTCCCTTTGTGCGCCGTGCGCGTGCGAGGGGCAGGGCGAGAGAGGGTGGATACGCGGCAACCGTTCGGGCGAGGAAACGATAAGAATTGTCGGCCTCGTGGAGCTTCCGAGCGCGAATAATGGGACCGTCCGTGTCCCCCCCGGAGTTATTGCCGAACATCGTTATGCGTTTCCGCGATTTGTAGCTGCAATAATCGACTCCGGCGGCCGCTTATCGTGCGCGCCGCCGCCCGGCGGCGCGATCTTTATTGGATACGTGTGCCATTGTCGTCTCTCTCGCTCGCGCGCGACATACGTACACTGAAAAAAATTTCTGGTTGAATATCAGACAGAAATTCTGGTAAATCCTAAAGGAATTCTGGTAAATCCTAAAGGAATTATCTGATTCGTCCATATTCAACCAGAAATTTTTTTCAGTGTACGTACGACGCACGGCGGAATTGATTACCACCCCGCGCGTAAACGCGAAAGAATCCGCCGTCGATCGACCCGCGGGCGAAACGTCGCGACGCGTCGCCGCGCGACCCAGTGCCGGCGAAGGTAAACGGGGCGGGTGGTGTATATTTAAGTGCAGTTAAGCACACGGCTGCCGGTCGCGTGTTGTATTTTCTTTACTTTCTACGTGCATCTACGTTCCGCGCCGCGTATTACCGCCCGATCGTTTAGCGTTAAGCGCCGCACGCTCGTCCGACTCCGAAAAGCTCGTTGATTCATTCGTACGGCATGAGAATCCCATTCAACGTCACGCTGACGTTGAATGGGACGTTGACGTCGGGAGCCACGCAGCCGTGTTTAACGCTGAATGCGTGGCGAAATATACTGGGAAAGGGGCGGGGGGGGGGGGGGGGGGGGGCTCTCGATGCGACGCGTCGCCTTTAAGGGGGGGTTACCTTCGGAGCTGCTGCTGCTGGCCTGCCCCGTGTCCCTCTGTCCCCCCCCCCCCTCCCTTTTTCATCGACGTGATAATTCCGCGAGTGATGCAGCTTCAAAGTTTACGCCTCGGCGAGTCCCGGACGAGTCTCGCGAATTGCGGCTCTTAAGAAAGACACGTCTTGTTTCGTGTGATTTATGCATCACGAGATGAAACAGACAGCCACGGGTCGCGAAAAATTTTGTTGCGATTGCGACAAATTTTGTTCTCGAATTAGAGCGATCTGTTGTAAGAAAAAGTTGACAATTGAATTCGAGTTTAACGTGTCGAACCGCGTTTCCACGCGCGCGTTGTCGCGTCGCGTTCAAGTTGGCTAATTTCAGTCGATCTTCCACCGGTCTAAGGCCCGGTCTCACCGAGCGTCGCTTGACTTTAATCTTAGTTTAATTCACGTTTGTCTCTTTCTAGAGTAACAGTTGGAAAGAGACGAAGGGCGAGTTAAGCTGAGCTTAAAGTTACGCGACGTTGGCGAAACCGAGCCTAACGCGTGCCAAAATCGACTGAAGTTAGCCGATTTCTACGGAACGCGACGCGATAACGCGCGCGTGGAAATCGAGGGTTAAACATATTGACATGCTGCACTCAGAGCACTTTGACAATAGTTTTTGTCGTCAAACCGAGCGAAGCGATACAGGGGGACATAATTTTGACATTTCATAGCCGTCCTCGCGATATCTCTGCACCGAGAAAATTTTTCATCGGATGAAAACCAATTGAATAGCGTTTCCGATGGTTAATTTTTTCCGATTACCTTTTCCGATAAAATTACGGATACGTCCGATGAAACTGCAGTTACCGATGAACTTTGATTGAAAACCCGACCGCAGTTGTATACAATTTAATTGGACACATCCGTTTGTTATTATGTAACTGAATTATCCGATTATATTTAATCGGACATTTTTCTCAGTGTGTATTGTTACAACTTTTTTTGTATATATACCCTTCCGCGCTGTACGAATTAACGCAAATTTGGGATATTAAGTATTACTAAGATATCATTACACGCTTAATCCGACATGCACGCGCTCGCGCATCGCGTTTGATAGGCGCCGCCGCGGAAATGTCGGATTAAATTAAATTTACATGGAAATGCGTCGTAATCTTTCATACCGCGCACGAACTGTTTGTGCAGAGAATTATATTTTAGAATACGGAATGTACATAGCATAAATCGCACGCTCGCGTAAATCACGTCGTTGCACACGGGCTCTACCCCGAGCCGCGATCGATGCCGCCGCGTATCGATGTGACTGCATCCGAGGACTCCGGTCGGGCGACAGGCCGCTACGGCGAGACAAAAGAATTTATTTCGCCGGGAGAGAGAGGGAGAGATTTAAATGTTTTTTATACCGCCGCGGTGTCGATGGTACAACGTACAACGCGGTTGTTTGTAGCTTGCACTTTTCACCGCGCGTTGACGGTTCTCCGCGATGAAACGTAGCGCGAGGCAATGTTTTCGACGTAAAGTTGTGATTTTCGATCGGCTCCTCGCGGAGAGAGAGAGAATTCCCATTTACCTCTCGACGGAAATCGCGTGACGCGGGACAAACGCGCGTATAAATTCGCGTTTTTCTCTCTCTCTCTCTCTCTCTCTCTCTCTCTTTCTCTCTGTCTCTTTCTTTCTCTTTTCTCGATCTGCGAATTCCGCCTGCGGTTAGGGTCGCCAAACGGACGATTCGTTTCCGCATCGTGGAATATTTCGCAGAGTCGTGTCCCGCTCGTTCCTGATAATTGAGAAACTTGGCGACGACCGCCGACAATCGCGCGGTCGGCTTTCCGATTCCGTCCGCCCGTATCCCTAATCGCGTAACGGTAACATCGCCGCCCGAAGTTGGCCGATCGCGCTTCCGCACGTGACGCTCGCTCCGCGGAGTCGCGCGGGCGCGGTATCTATAATTTTCCAATCGAACGCATCGGGTTAATCCCCAACTCAAAATTCGGTTAGACCGGTTTCAAGCCAAGTTTGCCCGCGTTTCGACCGAAATTCGCTCGAGTTTCCGTCGGACGGCAGTTACCGCGACGTGGAAACTACTACTTGGCGAGTTTTGCCTCCCTCCCTTCCTCTCCTCTTCGTTGTTTTTCCATCGATATTTACCGAGGCGCGCAAGTTCGGGCGATAGAATATTTTCGACGTTAATGTAGCGGATGAAATATGCGATGTAATCTTCGTAATGGCAAAACGCGATCTAAAAACTGCAAAGAACTCCCATCGTCGAAACATAAGTATACGTACAATTTATTCAATATTTTTAGTAATAGAAGGGTCTTTAACAGTCAAGCCTGGATCTTCGTGTCTAAATTTATTTTTCGTATACACCTTTTTCTCACCACAGCAAACTGCGCGCCGAACAGAATTTTCAGTCCTACAACGGAGTGCTGAGTTGAATTCGACGAGACTTCTCTCTCAAATTTTTGGAGTGAAATTTTCACTCGAATCATGGCGTTATCGCTGACCACTTCACTCTATTCGAGTGAATATTTACTCCAATAGAGTGAATTAATCTAAGACAAAACGTGAAGTTCGCACTCCAAAATTTACTCCAACGTAAAGTACGGTATTCCGTCGCTAGATGGCCGCCGAACTCGTAAGATCACGATAGCCCGGTAAGTCGGGACGGTTTTTCGGCGACAATCAGTAGAATAAGCGAAACTGTCACATACAGTATAGATTTTCAGTACTGGCTGTGAATATTAGGACATACCCTCTATATGCGATAATCGTAGTGAAAAACAATAGCGAAGCTCTCGTCCATGAATTTGATACTGCTAAGAATAATCGGTTATGGTAAAACATAGCACTCTTTTTCAGAGTTGAAGAATCGATTCAAGTAAAGAGTGAACAATGGCGCTCTTTCAAAAAGTAAAATTGCACTGCAGTCGGACTGGCAGTACTTTCATTATTTCTTCGAGTGGAATCTCATTCCAACAGAGTGAGATTCCACTCGAAAAAATTTAGAGAGTTAGATAGACTCGAGAGTTAGATCCAATCAATTGAATGATGTTAATTGCGCGTTCTTTAGACTAATCTATAAATCATTTATTACAAAAAATATCTCACCGCTATTTTGGCGTATACATAATTATTTATACGCATATATTTCGCGTCATAGATTTACAATTGTTCTTTTCCACTAGGATTTTTTTGAAATGTCATAACTTTACGATAAAGAGCGAGCTTGATTAGAAAAGACTACACGCGCGTATTATATCTTTCTACTGTTCGTTCAACATGGATATAATAATCCAATTTTCATTCTGTCTTCGTATCGATTGTCGTCCTAGCGTGTCTCCCGCCGAGGGGAGACGTCACGTAATACTGACTTTGACATTTTTTGAATTAACAAGCCGATCTACAAAAGGGGTTTTTATTTATCAACGTCAGTCTCTCGCCTTCATTACGGTTTTGCGAACGTCGCATTGTCGGGCAACCCACCGGCTGACGTCGCGGAGTCGCGGATTATGGAATACCGCCGTTTGCATACCGGTACGCTGCAGCAGAGACAGGTGAAGCAAATCGCCTCGAACACGGCAGGTGGTAGGAATGCCCGGAATGTCGACTGACACCTCTAGGCAACATTTGCCAACTCTCGGCCGTGTCACATGCATTCGCCTTACGATCGTACACTCGGCGATACCTTCGCTCGGCGAGTTTATTGTTTACGGCTCTTGTAGGCGAGAGAGAAGCACACCGGTATCGTCCATTTTTGCACTTAGGTGCGACGTTATGGCCGAACCGCCTTCGTCGGAGGTGCCGGTGCATCTTTCATCGCGAATCACTGAGAATGACGTAGACCTGTGTATTTATAATAAAACGGAGTTAGTATACGATAGTTCCCTCGGATGATGAACTCTTTAATTGCTTTTAAACGCTATTCAAACGTTACGACACAATGTCGCTTAATATTAATCTTCCAATCAACGGGTCTGCGCGAGCCATTCGTATTTAAATCATGCAATCTTTTAAATTACTTCTCTGCTATCCCCTTTAAAATTTCGCGTGACTACTGTCTTGTTCTAAAAATACTCTTGGGGACGTGCTTTCTTTTGAAAAAAAGATATCCCTGGAACGGCGCTGCGTTACATGGATAAAGGGAAGCGGTTTGCAATTTTTAGAGAGCTTTAAATATCGTTCCATTTTTGTTTCTTAAAAACGAGATTGATTTGCATCTCGTTCAGTTTTCCAATCACGTTAGAATTCTATATTATAGGAAATCTATAATAAAGCTACACTCGCGCTTACGACGAGATATTCTCACGTATCTCATTGGAATTTTCTATATTGAGATTTGATGAGTCAGAAATCCGTCATTCGTTAATAATCCATCTAATAATTTCTACGAGATTACGTTATTGCTAATTTTGCCGTCGTGCTCGAACGCCTCATTATTTCTCTTCCTCGTTTCGCATTACATTTTGTACCTTTTTCCGAATATTATTCGTAACCATTTCGAGCATTTGTGACAGCTGACAACTGTAATCCTGTAATTGCCATTTGCGAAACTTGTGGGACTGCAATTGAACTGCTGCCACATTTGCACGATTTTCCATATAATCATTTACAATCGACGAGAGACTCGCAGCTAGGTAAATCCATCGAGAGCATCCGCGAAAAGCTTCTTTCCCGGCAGCCAGGCTATTTTCGGCTATTTCCGCATCACATCCGCCCGTCGCATTTCATAAAAGTATGCGCCGAAGTACGTTAGAAAGTTCATAAAGGGATTCCGCGCTCCCTCGTCTCGCGCTCGCGGCACTCGAAATTTCCAAGTGTCAGGCGCATATCTGGCTTTATTTGCCGCCGTCCTTCAGCGGGCTGACAACCCCTAAATTGGCAAAGGCATTTTCCGCGGCCCAAGTTCCGTCGGCCCTTTGTCTTCGTAGTGATTCGCCCCGTCGGGCAACCGATAGTTTTCCAATTTTCCGAACGCGGCTCCTCCTATCGCGGACGAGCCACGGTCGAGCATGAGAGCGGCATTGATCGCCGGGAATATCGATTACTGGCTTAAGGGGTTAACCGTATTGGCTGTTTGCGCATCTATTTCGCGTTTCTTGGAGTTATACCCTACTTTCCGCGAGTTCGACCCAGATGGATTCGTGTCGCGTGAATTGAGCCGTTTAGCATCCACGCCGTTGTTTTTTTCCGGAAATTTCGCTAAATCAATGTAACGCGTCAGCTTGCATTTTCTCATTAAACTTTATAATGTTCTGAAAGATTTACGTGCGACCGTGAACCCCTCGTGTTAATACTTTATCACTTCTTTTTTATTACGAGATGTACTTCGGGTATTTCAAAGAGATTGTAATTATACACGAACACGCATGTGATATTCGACGAATGTAATGTCGGGTAATGCAATTTCAACTTTTCGTCAAATCTACTACGGACGAATTCGCTATTCGCCAGTTCGACCACTGAGGCATGTGATAAGATTTGTAGCAATATGATATATAATTTAATTGTAAAATATAAATACTTGGATTCCAGAAACGGCGCCAAATTACATTGCCTCTTTCTTTCAATCGTGCAGCTGCAAATGCACGCGGGGGTATCATAATGTATCTTCAGCTGCTCTTTTCCGCTCGGAAAGAATTATTATAATTCCCATCCCGCCGCGTCTTAAATAACTTTCGAGATATACGACCGGGATAATTCGCGCGAGACCCGCGACACGGTAAAATAACCGCGTGACCGATTGTAAAATTAATCCCGTGGGCTATCGCTACGCGGTAACCGTTATCATCCCCCGGGATCTACTTTGCAGGTTCGATCCCGCCGAACGATCGAGAAACTGCGCGCAAGTTTCTCGACGTCCCGACGTTGTAATCTCGTATGCCGCGGAACCGATGCAGCTTCCCCGAAACTTTCCCTTCAACGGAGGAAGAGAGCTCTTTCTTCGCCGGGCGGGGATGACTTTTCCGGAATTCTCTCCGGAAGCATGTGCCGCAATCGGATCGCGCGAAATGAGGGAAGATCCCCCGAAGTCGGGACTTGGATCGACCTTCGTCGTTTAAGCAGTTTTCCGCCGGGATAATTGATTTTAGGAACAAAGTTTCGAGTTACGCGCGAATAAATTTCCCGCGCCCTATTCGCAGGGCTCCCCCTACCGCCGAGCGCGAAAATCTTATCTCGCTTCTGCCCGCCGCCAAGTTGAAAAGCACCACGGAATGTCTGGTTACCGCACCGTGGCATTATCCGCGCTCTTAATTAACTACTCTTAATTAACAATGACTGACGTATAAATTCGAATAAAACAGCCGTTGTGTGCCGTAAATCTCGTTATCCGAAATTACCTTCCACCTCTGTTCTCACCGTTTTAACTCACTGTATATATAATATATCTTTGTCGACGAATGCTGTCTTACGCCAAGCCCCGACCTTAATTTTAATAAAACATTGTCTCGCGTATACGTAGTCGTCGAGGAATCGTCCATCATTAGTCGTGGATTATGAATTTCCGTGCGTTAAACGCACCGAAACGTATTTTGTCGTTCGGTCATTAGTATTTCTGGAATGGTAAAATTGAATTCAAGTTAATCAGACAACAGGCTCCTCGTCTGTCGTATTTGCATTCCCGTGCAACTCGGTTCGTCAAGTTTTTCAGTCGCTCATAACTCGGCAACTATTGATACCTCGGTGCTTCAGCTCGGAAACTCGAAGAGCTTGTTACGTAAATCAAGATCCGCTGTAATATTGACGTCGATAAAACCCCGCTGCACCGTGAAGGCAATACATACGTATCTTATCGCGAAGCCCGAGCGAATTCACCACGACCGCAGGTGTAATGGCGATAAACGCAGCAACGTACACGTGGACGGGCCCATATCTAACGAGTCGTAAGCCTGATCTACAATGTGCTCTCTGCGTCTAGAAACATTCTACTTTATAGCCAATAAATGCACTTAAAAATTTTGTGCAACTTGATAGATTGTACGTACGTTGTCGATAAATTTTTGGAGCGTATTGACTTGCTTGTACAAAACAATGTTGTCTAATCGCAAGAAACACACTGTAGATCGGACTTTACAGCGCCGAGTTCCGGCGATCGGGGAAACTTCCGGGGATTTCTCGCGACGGAAGTCACCGTCCCTTCGTATTTTCGCGCGAGGGCCTCACGAGACATCGCGACTCGAGCCTTATCTTTCGTCCCCACGTGGAGATCAAGGTGGTGGCGGCCGCAAAAGTTTTATCGCGACGTCGCGCGGATCGTGCGGTCCCATCCTGGATATTCGCGCACGATCCCGATGATGGAACATATTCGTCAGCCGCGTACCATTCCGCCACCTCCTCCCTCTTGTCCCTCGTTTCTTTCCGCCCTTTTCCGTTCCTTCCCTCGCTCTTTCTCTCCTCCCCTCTCTATCGCCCCCGTCGCCTCTTTTGCCCAGCGAAGAGGAAGCTGCGGATAATGTTGGCGCGAGGGGGAGAGGGACGGATGCAGCGAGACGGACTGGAAGCGGGTGGAACCGGGACGATGCCGCTGGATAGTAAAATATTGGCCAGACTGGCGGGCGCCGACGAACGACTTTTTCATCGAACGCTTTCGCTCCGGCGACGAGCGGCGACAACGAGAGCGAGCACCACCACCACCACTTCGATGTGGGTTAGATCTCTCCATTCTGCTCTATCTCACCCTTCTTTCTCCTTCGCCCTCTCGTTGTCCCCCCTCCTCATCCGGTCGAGTTCCTCCTCCCTGCCCCCTCGCGTTCGCGTTCCACGCTTCCTCTCGCTAGCGTCCTCGTGGACCGACGACGAGGGTGTCTCTGAAACTTTTAGCTTTTCCTCCCTGTTAGAGGCGTCCCACTCTATCGCGACGTTTCCTGTATAGTTTTTTCCATCTCGCTTCGCCAACAACGGCGCGGAAATGGATTTCGCTTTGTTACCCTCCGCGAGCGCGGCGTAGCGTCTTTCACGACGAGCTCGTCGAAAATTTTGCGAGAGCGATAACCACGCAAGACCT
>NW_011967100.1:0-4943 GCF_000949405.1 Vollenhovia emeryi | reverse complement strand
CCTGCCCCCTCGCGTTCGCGTTCCACGCTTCCTCTCGCTAGCGTCCTCGTGGACCGACGACGAGGGTGTCTCTGAAACTTTTAGCTTTTCCTCCCTTTTAGAGGCGTCCCACCCTACCGCGACGTTTCCTGTTATAGTTTTTCCCTCCCCGTTCGCCCACAACGGCGCGGCAATGGAGTTCGCTTTGTTTCCCTCCCCCAGCGCGGCGGAGGGTCTTTTCCGAACGGGTCCTCGGAAATTTTGCGGGGGGGAAAACCCCGCAAAACCCCCCCCCCCCCCCCCCCCGTTGTCCTTTGACTGACTCGCGAGAGCGTTAAATCATAATCCTGAAACTTTGGTGATTTATGTACGACCGATGTGCCTGCTCATCGACTAGAGGGAGGGATGTGCGCGCCAACGTTTCGTGCTTGGTGACCGAGGGGGGAAGTGTTGGTCTACAACCTTGCTTCAAGTAAGCTGTAAGCCTTAAGCCGTAAGAAATTAACCAATCACAGGTGAGAGTGAGGGGAATCAATGCCTGTGATTGGTTAATTTCTTACGGCTTAAGGCTTACAGCTTACTTAAAGCAAGGTTGTAGACCAACACGAAACCGCTGAGGGCATTGTGGTGTACAGATTTGCGGCATTACTAGGCATTTTTTGGGGCATTAGTTTGGGCACTAGACCTTGCTGGGGCATTATAAGAATGAAATAAGATCAAACAAGATAAATAAGATAAAATAAGATAATAAGATAAAGTAATGCCCACTGGGCATTAATGGGCATTGGTACAAGATTTTGGTCAGCGGTTTCCCCCGTCGTTGGTGACTTTCGGAAGGCGATGCAGATGCCTGTTATCGGCATCGCCACATGAATTTCCGATGAACCGACGACATTATTGTATCCTTGCACTAATTGTAGGCAAGATTTACCGGGATTGTTATGATTTGAACGTTTACATTTAAAAATAAAATATGTTTTAAACATTATTTCAAATATGCAGATACTTGTTTAAAACGTAAACGAATGTATAAAAGGCCTTGGGAAAAATTTAACATACATAGATATTTCGAGTAAAAATATTAATCGCTCTGAACCGTGTACATCAGTAAAATTTACTTTTCAATAAATAATCGTAAAAAAGCAGCAATCGTTAAATATAAAAATTTAAAAGCGCAAAGCGCAGAAAAATAAAAATGGACAAAGTGTACAATAAAAATGAATAAAGCGAGGAAAAGCATGTTTACAGATCATTATTCTTATTATTTTACGCTCGTATTTATAGTTACGTTTCTATTAAAAATGTAGCTGAAATTTCGAGACGCGATACCATTTCATAAATAAACCTCGCGTGAAACTTATCGTAAAATACAGCTCGAGTCTTTCTCGCGAAATAAATAATAATTCTTGAGAAAACATTATACGTACGTGTTGCAGTTGATCTTAAATCTTGCAGCCTTCTTCCGAGGCGAGTCTAAAATGAGAATTACTTCGTGAAAAGCCTGTCCTGAAGTTCAACAACAGATTAAAAAAAATTTGTTAAAATCAATAGTCACAAATCACTATTCTTTATTACGACACCGTTGTGTTTTGAACGGTAACGCTGGATGATAATTTTGTAATTAATGCGACATCCGATCGAACGAATAGAATATATTATACATACCATGGCGTGATTGTATTTTATAAAGCGTTGAATATTTCAATGCGTATAATTCCCTGTTGACGTTCGGCCTTTGGTGTTTGTTATTGCGGCGTACAGCGCATTGTGTTTACACAAGGTCGCCGCGTTACCATTCGCACAGCGCAGAGGAGCGGGCAGGTAAGCGCGTCGCGCTGTACTTCTGCGTGTCGCCGCGCTCGAAACGTTCCCTGCGAACTATTTGCGATTATCAGCCCTCGGGATTGATTGATTCCGGCAATTAACGTCATATAAACTTCGCGTCAAGGTTCGACGCCTGTTTGTCGTGGCGTCATTTGAACCGATTTATATCTTTGAGGCGGGAATTGAAGTCGCGGGGGATGGAAATTATAAGTCGCCATTTTGTGTTTACGCGATAACTATGATAATTACATTTTTAACGGACACGTAAATTCGGATATAATATCGCGCGTCGCGCTTTGAACTGTTTGTCGATTTCAGTACAATTTTCGCGTGCACAGCGTGAAATAATAGACTCATCGTTGGCTCAAGTGACTCGAGTAACAAAAACCCACGATACATTTTTTGTTAATAATTTCGCGTATCTCACAGGATTCGTGCGCTCGAAATACATTGAATGCGCAACACTTCCGGACGTGCATGTATTTCGGGCGGTTTACCGCGTTTGAAATAACCGTTAAATCGACTTCATTAATTGTATATCAATACGAGATTGACGCAACCGCAAAGTGTCCAACTAGCTGAGGATGATCAGTTACAAAAACCATCAATTACAAGAAACATCGTGACGCAGCTTCGTGCGATCGTATCTTTTTGTCTCGTGCTGCTATTCTATATCAGGTTCCAGCAAATCCGCGTTGCGTGATACGATGGACGCCGGGAATGCCATTTAAAGCGTCCGGCCGGCATCATATTCTGGTAATTAGTGCGCGCGATTGTAATTAACCGCATTTTCGCGAGTGAGTATTGTGCAACGAGGAAACTTGAGGAGAATGAGGAGGCCGGGAAGATACCAAACGTGTAAACGCACATACTCACGTTTTATACGCGTTTTGTTTTTACTTCTAATGTAAATATTTATTTCTAAATTCAAATCTTTTCTTCTAATGTAAATATTTATTTATATTGTGTTGCGTTAATTTTTTTTACTAGAATTATCTACAAATCATATTAACATGAATGTAATATCCGCATAAAATATATATTGCAGAATATAATTATACAGAATATGATATGCAGAATATATAGTATTTCATTATAACAACATATTTTAAACGTGTCCGTTTTAATTGTCTGAAACATATTTTGAGCAAGGAAGCGCGATATTTTGTTGCGTAAAACATTTTTTAACCGCGGCATTATTAACATGACGTGATATCTTTCGACTTTTCCGAGTTAGCTGCGGTAATACACGAGAAACGTTGATTATCGGATTGTCCCGATGACCAATGACCAATTGACACGAATCTATATCGCCAAGAATGCAATACCGAAGAACTAAAAGAATATAAATCTCCCAAGGCAGAATATAAATCCCCCGCGGCAAGGCAAACGTAGCTACAGTTGCATTTTTATAACATAATTTTCGTCGCCGCGTCGCGTTCTTCTCGTAATCGACGTATCACATTGCCCGTCATAAAGCTGTCGCTCCGGTAAGAAAAGTAACTTCGACCTTCTGGTAGGTTTCAAGAATAGATGGTGCAAAACGTAACGGGGTATATTTCAACAGTTGC
Source organism: Vollenhovia emeryi (assembly GCF_000949405.1). Lineage (NCBI taxonomy): Eukaryota > Metazoa > Arthropoda > Insecta > Hymenoptera > Formicidae > Vollenhovia > Vollenhovia emeryi. The sequence goes on along the minus strand of NW_011967100.1, from coordinate 1,569 downwards.
GTTGCGTTACGCAACGTAGGATACGTAACTGAAACCGGGAGAACATTTGTACGAAATGTGACGTGGGTACACATATCGCATCTAATTAATTAGATTACCCGGCCTATGTATCCTATTTATATGGCGCAAGGAATTGTGTTGCGCGTAACTCTCTGGCCATGCGAGATACGCGCGTGCAAACATGCCCGAGTTTAATTTGAATACGTTGTTACCCAGCACACATCGCGGCGCGCAGTTTCGTTTAAATAATAATATTGCAAATGAACAATTCCGCCCATTAGAGGGCAGCGTAATCGCGAAAAATTATGAGTAAAGGATGTAATAGATGCAAAACTGTGTCCTTCATGAATAATACTACGATTCGCATTTTCGCCCATACATTTCGCGGTTAAATGGGATTATCTAATTTTCAGTGCGCATTTGCACTCGCACGCTAGATTAATAGAATCGTAGAATCGCAGAGATGAGTGACTCGGATAAGGCGCCTTTGACGGCAACACTTTGGTGATGAAACGGTGATTACTCAAAACCACATCGCGATGGAGTTTTCAGAATCACGGGATGAACGTTTACTAAAAAATGCCGCATGCGCGGTAGTAAACGAGAAGAAATTTACATGCTTCTTTATCTCTGATGAAATTCTTTTTCACTCGTAACTTATGCATACATCAGAAAAACGGCCTGCTCTCGTTTCTGCCTTTCTAACTTTATTGCAAAGTTGCCGACGTAAACTTTCGACTTACAATTCATGCGAAAACATTTCGATGAAGACGGCAACATTTAAAGGGAAAAGGAATAATTTTTTCCGGTAGAGATAACGCAGCACGAGAAATATTGAGGAAGACATCGGGCTTTTCACGCGTTCCTCCTTCGCCTGGTACTTCTTGAACCGAAATCAACTCGCTGCGTATTTCCGAACCGTTCTCCGTTTCCACGAGGGCCTGTTGGCTCCAAGAGTTTTGGCAATGGCTGTCTTTGACGATGCCGTTCGATATTTTCCTTCGCGAAACCGTGTATTCAGGGATAGCGAAACATTCCTTTTTTTCCTCTCTCTCTCTCTCTCTCTCTCTCTCTCTCTCTCTCTCTCTCTCTCTCTCTGGTGGGAAGTAAAACGTCTAGAGGTTGAGCGGTTGCTGTTTGCATCCTCTCTTACAAGCACGAAATAAATTCAACAGATAAAATAAATTCGAGAAACAGAGAGAGAGAGAGAGAGAGAGAGAGAGAGAGAGAGAGAGAGAGAGAGAGAGAGAGAGAGAGAGCACGCGCGTGCTATTCTTTGCGCCTTGTTGGTTCAAGTGGTACGAATGTAGGTCGCGATATACGATTTCTTCTCTTACGGGTCTGGTGTCTATGACCCGTGTCGTCACCTCATTTTTCACGTAAAACCATGAATGTTCATGTCACGAAGAGTTGTGCGGTGACACGGTGAACGCCAGGAGCAAAATCTTTATCTACATAATGCCACTTGCTTTTTTTCCCTCTCTCTCTCTCTCTCTCTCTCTCTCTCTCTCTCTCTCTCTCTCTCTCTCTCTCTCTCTCTCTCTCTCTCTCTAATTTTAATAAATAAAT
>NW_011967099.1:341746-348602 GCF_000949405.1 Vollenhovia emeryi | reverse complement strand
GTATACCGTTGTTGTTGACTTATTATACGTGTATCAATTTTCTAAGACATTTCGTAGCATCCAATTTCGCACATCCTCATTACAGTATATATTCGCAAAATTACTTTTATAAAAATAATATATTACTACTATATGTATAAGATAAATATAACGGTAGATTTAAAGGCGTTAGCAAATTTAGGTAGTTTTCTCACTGTTTCAGAAATTAATTAGTAAACAGCTGTCTGATGCATTATATAACATAACTTAGATTATGCTTTTGTAAAATTATTTAATTCTTAAGATCTTTTTCTAGTCACTTATCGAAAGTCACTTTCTTCATCTCGACAGTCTTCGAATCAAAAACTACAATACTACTTATTTATATATCTCCTAATTTCAAATGAACCGCAACAATACGCATGTACCGCATATACTGGCTGCGTTCGGGGAGATGCTATTTAGCGCTATGAGCGTGCTCTGTCCTTGTTCAACTTTTGCAAGTAACAAGGACAGAGCACGCTCATAGCGCTAAATAGCGTCTCCCCGAACGCAGCCACTAGCGCATATCTAACCTAACCTATGCCCACTATATCTAACCTTATATCGGTTGCGTAGCACGTGTCCGGCGATTAAGTAAAGGCGATTTTATTTTTCTAAAAGAGCCGAAGACTGATACATTTCGGTGAATATGGGCGAAACAAAAGAAGAAAAGGCGCCCCGCGAGTATGAGTGGATGGTATACGATTATATCCGTGTCCGCCCCAGATAGCCAGTGTGAGCACAAGTTGCTTTCACATTGCTAAGAAAAATGTTAGCATCTTGCTATACATCTATGTCGTTTATTGTGCTGTTGTTTGCTAACATTTGGTGTCGGAAATGAAACATTTGCATGATTCAAACATTATGCTAGCATTAAGTGCTTGGTCAGATGTGATAGATATAACATGTTTATATCTGTTAGAAAATTGAAAACAATATATGCTAATTCTTTGTTAACAGTATGCCTATTCGATGTGCTCTCTCTTTAGCTGTGCATTTAACTACGACAATGTGTTAACATTATGCTAGCTGTACTTAAATCACTCAAACATTGAATTCATATTCCCAGCAAAGAGCCAGCATCAGTTGCTGGCATTTTATTTTCATACATTGCTTGAGCACACTGGCTATCTGGGGTATAATTTTTCCATCGGATAGTCTGTCAATGTGTTTTTCCTTCGTCAGGTGAGGCCGTGTATGATGTACAAGGACGAGTATGACGATTGCACCAGTACGAAGGGTCGTTTCCATCAATACTTCATATTCGGCGAAGCGATCGATTGCAATCAATGGAAGACCGATTATCAAAACTGCTATCAATGGCAAAAGTACAAGTCGGAAGTGGCATATGTACGCAGGTTGCCACATGCGTTTCGACGATGACGTGTCCGGGTGTATCGCGATGTAATAACTGAACGAAATCTTTGCAGGACGAGCTGATCAAGAGCGAGAAGCAACGCAGGACAAAGCGATTGCACGCGCATTATCAGAACGACGTCTGGGAGAAGAGGGAGAAGCCGCCCGAGAACTGGAACACCCCTCTGCCCGAGTGGATGCAGAAGGAGTTCGACAACTCGTATCTGCACATACGAAACCAAGAGATGAAACAGGGTACGAAGGTGTCCACCCTCGACACGAGATGTACTATATTATAACAACGAATTTACTATCATAAGATTAGACCCCAGCGAGAAATGACTCGTCAATTCATGTCGAAACAATGTCGACTCGATATTGACACCGTCAAGTCCCTAGGTTTGTTTTCTGTTCCTGCACGAGTGCACCGGTGGAGGAACTACACTCTAGCAGTAAGCTAGAATGACAAAAAGTTTATTGCACTAGTTTACCAATGTAGCAACCAGAAACAAGCCGCATGATGCAAGAATATCAGGTGTAACATTCCTCTGAATACGCACTTGTGACCAATCAGAAATTTGCCCTAAACCTTTAAACTGCAAATTATTGCGGTTGAATGCAGCAAAAACCAAGGAGCAATTTGTCCCAAAAATTGGTTATATGCGCAATGTTTCACCCTATATTTTTACATCATGATCAAATCGACGTCGACTTTGACAACAGCGATGTCGATTCGGCGAGTCATTTTTCGCTGGGACATAGCCTGTATGTATTATACATACTGTACTTATTTAAACCGAGTCACGTGAGTACTTTGACATATATATACAGTTTTGCAGTCTAAGTAAATACGAGATAGTGATGTAACATCAGATATCTTATCGTCAAGTACGATCAGGCGAGGAATGATTGCGGTTGATTGCGAAAGCACCTTCGGATGATAAAACCGAATCACCCCTTTCTATCCCTCTTCTTTAAAGGGAAAATAGAAGGATAAAAATTCCAATGTTGCCCTAGTAGCACAATATATTGGCGCAACAATGAGAAATGATGTAAATCTAGTATTCCTAATATGGTAAGATAGACGCCTTAGCCAATATGTCTATTTAGCAATATTAATTTAATATTGTATCAATATTAGACCAATATTCTTATTAAATTGTTGAATATTGGCCATTGCACTTCCAATATAAATTTAATATTATATAACAATAATATAATTTATTGTTTCTCCTCGGGGAGTACAAGGCGTTTTTTTGAAGGAACGTACCCAAACCTCATCTAATATTATATAATTATCGCAATATTTACACTTATTCCATGGCCAATATTGGCCAATGTGTTTCTACTTTAACCAACATTGGACCAATGTTTAATCCATGCACTGTGCTACTAGGGTGAGTTTCAGCATAGGTTCTTTCAGCATTTTCTATTTATTTCCCACGAGAGAAGCAAAGCACCTGCAAATAGCGCAGATGATCGCTAGGAATTCAGAAAGGATTTACTTTTTAATATTCTTTATGAATTAGTGTAGTCTGTTATTTAATAAAAGTTGTTCCGAATACAGAGAATCTCAGTAAATGCAAATATTACATAGCATAGATGCAACTGCTACTAACTGTGTTTACTGGGATTCCTTTGGCACCGTTCGAAAAAGAGCTAAGAATTGTTGCATCCTTGATGGAACGAAATTGATAAAACGTGAAATGAAAGTCATTTAAGAATTACTGAATGTATTTCAAATGAATCAATTTTCCTTATGAAATTCAACGCAATAATTTGAAATATATATATTATTGAAAAGTAATGAAAAAAATTATGAAATTTTAAAACAAATAAAGTTAAAAAATCCAATTCTTCGCCAATGAATAAAACGACAAATATACAATCAATAATTAAAACGACCTAGGCTGGCAAATCCTTTTTATTTAATAAATTACGACGTTTCGGCCAGTAATACTGGTCCTTCTCAAGTGTATCTTACGCCACACCTATCGATTGTTACAGCAAAAGATAGGAAGCATGTCGTAGTACATAAATAATTAATATCTATCCATCGAAATAATAAAAACATCAATTACATCATTCCACTCACCAACAGACAAATGTCTAGTCTTATACAAGCCCAGAGGAAAAATGTGGGGGCTTGTATAAGACTAGACATTTGTCTGTTGATGTGTGGAGTGATGTATATACATGATGCATAGATGTATACATATGCATTGTATATCAAAGTATTAATAAGGTGCTTCAAGTTTTTGTAGGAGAAAAAATATTGTATTAGGGATGGAATGTAAGGGGTGGGCCCCGAATCGTATGAAAATAGTTAGATTCTTGTGGATCTCTCGCGAGATTCACCCCACATCTCAGACATGGGATGTCTAAGGTCATATCTTTGTGACGTGGAGGCTCGAGATACAAATAGAATTTGATGGTAAAAAATCTAGGTAAAATTACAAAAACTAAATTAGCTCAGCTATAAGATAACTGACGTTAGTAAATAGTGAATTAGAAGGAAAGTTTGACCATGAATGTTCAGTACTGGCGACATATCTAATGCTAACGTATCCCGAACTATACAAATTACTTTGACAGAGTAATTTTCGTGGCGAGCGTGGTGTAGAGAAATGTGCACTGCTTAGTAAATAAATCAACGAAAAGATCCGAGTTCAAAAACCACACCGCTGGTTTTTTCGGACGCCACTTCTCGAAGAGAAGTGGCAATCACCGTGAGTACCTTGCCACATGTACCCCTTTATTTGTTATGTGGGTTGCGAAGAAACTGAAACGTTGACAAAAAATACTAAGAGACAGTTATTCGTACAAGAAACTGATGGAATTTCTAAAGAAGCTGAGGATGGTAAAGATACAATCGGATTGTGTGCCGACGATGAATTTGCAAAATTCTATGATTTTGACGAATAGTGAATTAATACTGTGAATGTCAGATACTTTTGCTAGTGGTTCGTGTATTATGTGATTCATTACAATATTCTTGGCCTTTACACCTTCGTCGGGGTGTATCCTTCTTTTCATTGTATACCGTTCGCTAAAGGGCGCAATTCGTCGGGCTTCGTCGTGTACCCGTTTCGAAAATTGCTCAGGTCATTAACAATCAATCTGAAACAGTTCGTAATACAATTGCACCAGAGGAAAAATGGCAGTTTTCCTCGGGGCTTGTATAATAGCGAATTCGGTTACTTGCACTGGTGCGCACTGAGTGCACACTAAGGCTTGTTTATAGTCAGTTCTTATATTTAACTTTGCCTTGAATACATGTTCAAAGAGTATTTAGTCAAAAAATAATCCGTGTAAACGTTGTACAGACCATTTTTCTGGATAAGAAATATTGCAAAAGGTATTTAAGATGATCTTTAAATGTAAGAATTGACTGGAAACAAGGCTTAATGTGCACTCAGTGCGCACTAGTGCAACCAAGCGAAAATTCGCTATAAGACTAGACATTTGTCTGTTGGTGTGTGGAGTGATGTAATTGATGTTTTTATTATTTCGATGGATATATATTCATTATTTATGTACTACGACATGCTTCCTATCTTTTGCTGTAACAATCGATAGGTGTGGCGTAAGATACACTTGAGAAGGGTCAGTATCACTGGTCGAAACGTCGTAATTTATTAAATAAGAAGAATTTGCCAGCCTAGGTCGTTTTAATTATTGATTGTATGTTTTTATCACTGGCGACTTACCATATTTCCAAAAGAAATACGACAAACGTTAAGAAATTATTCGACGTAACTGGCAAAAATGTTTCTCTATTAAAAACGCAACGTTTCGATCGTGAATTCCGGTCCTTTTCGAGTGTAGGGTAATCACATAAGATTCGAAATTCGGACATTGTACCAGCAATAGATCTGAATCTAAAGAATGTTACGTTCGTCAATTAAGAGGACCGGAATTCACGGTCGAAACGTTGTGTTTTTAATCTCTTAACTTTTTTGTCAGTTACGTCGAATAATTTCTTAACCTTTGTTATGAAATTAAAAACTGTTACTCGTTACTGAAAATAATTTGTTCCTGAAATATTGACGAAATGATAAACGAAACCAAGTCACTCGAGAGAGATTTTCAAATACATTTCGTTATACAGGGTGAGGCATTTAAAACTGTTTTTCAGAATATTTGGAAAAATACAAATCGGATTAAAAAAAAGTTGCAATAAAAGTTGTTCACCTCGAACAGGGTCATCCATTAACATAAAGCTCAACCCCCCTGCACCACCCCCGGGGGCGGGAGGGGGTGACTTTGAAATTTTAAATAGAAACCTCTATTTATTGCAGATTTGAATTCTCCGTGAAAAAATATATAATTTTTGTATGAGACATTTTTTCGATTCATGATAGATGGCGCTGTAATCGGCAAAAATGAAAATGAGTTGAAAATTGTTGAAAAATGGTAATATCTCAAAAAAATACACATCAGATTAGGAAAATCAAAGTAAATTTTTTGATATTTTTGCCGTAATTTTGTCTTTTTTATGCCGTAATTAATTATAAAAACGATATTATGCCGATAATGTTTGCACATTCATTGATAATTCGCTGCTGCATATTTTCTGGGGTTGTTGGTACATCCATGTAAACTCTCTCTTTTAGCCTTCCCCACAGGAAAAAATCGGCAGAAGTCAAATCGGGTGAACGTGCGGACCAATTTTGAGGACCTCCTTGTCCAATCCATCGACCCGGATAGTTTCGATTTAAAACTTCTTGAGGTATTCGTGAATAATGGCATCCATCGTGTTGAAACCACATATCCATTCTTGTTTGAAGTGGAACATCTTCCATTAGTATGGGTAAAACATTATCTAAAAAGTCGCTGTACATTTGACCATTCAGATTACCTTCTATGAAGTATGGGCCAATTACCTGAGTACCTAAAATACTGCACCAAACGTTGACACTCCACGGGCGTTGATGTTCAACTTGCCTTAACCAATGGGGATTCTCCACTGACCAATAATGCATATTATGTCGATTCACTTGACCACGATTCGTAAAATTTGATTCATCAGAGAAAAGTATCTGTGAAATGAAACTATCATTGACTGCCAGTTGTTCCTGTATCCAGTTGCAAAAATTCAAGCGATTTTGAAAATCGTCACCATGCAGTTCTTGATGCAGCGATAAATGAAATGGATGAAATTTGTGTTCATGCAGTATGCGTAGAACGCTTCTTTGAGAAATTCCTGAACCTCGCGTAATTTGCCTAGAACTAATGTGAGGATTTGCAGCAACTGCAGCTAAAACATTCACTGTGTTATTTTCGTTTGTCACAGGCCGCGGTCGGACTCTTTCTCTAGGTTTAACACTTCCAGTTTCAGTAAACAGTTGGACAATACTGCGAAAAGTCGTTGCAGAAGGAACATTCCTATCAGGGAACAGATTAGCATACCTTTGACGAGCTTCTTCAACATTTCTATGAGCCTCAAAGTACAAGGAAATGATATCTACTCTCTCTC
>NW_011967099.1:319042-338931 GCF_000949405.1 Vollenhovia emeryi | reverse complement strand
TTGAACGAGAATTCGCTTTCATTCCCGGCGGGAATATTTTGAAAATACAGGGTGAGGCATTTAAAACTGTTTTTCAGAATATTTGAAAAAATACAAATCGGATTTAAAAAAAGTTGCAATAAAAGTTGTTCACCTCGAAGAGGGACATCCATTAACATAAAGCTTGACCCCCCTGCACCACCCCCCTCCCGCCCCCGGGGATGGTGCAGGGTGGTCGAGCTTTATGTTAATGGATGTCCCTCTTCGAGGTGAACAACTTTTATTGCAACTTTTTTTTAATCCGATTTGTATTTTTCCAAATATTCTGAAAAACAGTTTTAAATGCCTCACCCTGTATTTTCAAAATATTCCCGCCGGGAATGAAAGCGAATTCTCGTTCAACTCGTAGAACGCTCTTGAAACAGGCATAGGGCGAAAGAACAATTCATTTTATAGTTGGGGAATTGAAAAGGAACGGTCCCTATCTGGGGACGCTTGATGGTCGCGCGCGTGCGCGCGCCGGGCGACCCGGCGCATGCGCCAATTCGTCCACCTTGAACCGCCAGCCGTTAACAACAGCGCAGAATCCGGCGAGCAGCGGGTCGCGGGATCGTTGGTAAGCTCGTGGCGAGTGTCGGACGCGTCGACTGCCGATCTCCTGGCGCGTGTTCGCCGCGCGGATGGAAGAAGCGTTGCAACGAGGACCGCGAGCAAGCGGAACGCCCGGGGTTTTGAACGTCGCGGCGCGCGTCCCTTCCACCCTCTCTCTCTCGCGCGCTCCCCCCCCGCGGCCGCCGTGACGCCGTCGTAATTGCGCCGCTCGGTTCCTTCCGTTCCACATGCGTACGCGCACGCACACGCGCCCGAAGTCCGACCGAAGCGTGTCCCGCGTCCATAGTGGTTGCCCGAGTGTGTGCGCGACGGTGTGCGACGCGGGACGCTCTGCTGAATGAATGACATAACTTTAATATAAATATCGGCTCGCGCGCTGCGTGCCTCGACCCGGAGTCGTCGACGGCGGCGGCGATATCGACTCGCGCGCGCGTCCCACGCTTACGGAGCCGTGACAGTGCGGTGCGTCGAACGCGGAGCGGGGTGTGAGTTGCGCGCGCGCGCGTCCGCGCGCGGCGGCGTGCACGGGCGGAACGGAGCGAAACGCAGCGGGAGCAGAGCGGAGCGGCGTGGCGTCGCGCGTTGGCTCCTCGTGGCGGCACGTGCGTTGACGAGCAGCGTTCACGCAGCGACAATGGCCGCGGATTGCGTCGCGGACGGCGACTACCTCGGCGAGTACTCGCGGTTCTTCGCAGAGTTCGTCGCCAGGGTGAACCCGGACGATCAGCTGCCGGTGAAGGTGAGCGTGTACGACGTCGGCGAGGGCGAGCTCGTCGGTGAGATCATCAACGTGACTCTACAGTACCTCAATCGAATGTAAGCCAATGCGTTTGTTGTTTGGATTAATCATCGTGTGGGAGTGGTGATGCGCTGTCACGCGTCTCCGCTCCGCGCGCGTGTGTACGTGTGTGTGCGTGTGCGTGTGCGTTTGACATTCCGTTTGAGACGCCGAAACCTCGTCGGCTTCGCGTTCCAACGCGTGCGACCCGGTCGCTTTCCGCATTGCGTCCGCAAGGTGGACTTCGTCTTTCAGTTACGAACTCGGGACAATAAAATACCGGGGAGACGTAGCTCTCGATTGTTCCCGCCGAGATTTATGCTTGTGGCAAGACCGACGTTTCGGTATTTCTACAGATAACGAGCGGTAGGATACGCGCGAACTAATGCTGTCAATGTTTTCTAATATTTATACAGGCAGATCCCTAAGGCACGTTGTCGCGCTAGTCCTCTCTCTCTCGTGTATTCGTTTCTTCACTCGCGACTCCTTTTGCCGCGGCGAGACTCGCGTCCGAATTGAATTGAAAATTATTTCTAACGCGAAACGTTTCGTCATCTTTACAGAGAAACAAGCGCAGGGAAGTTGTTTTAACAATTCGATCGTGGCATGCAATTTTTATCGGATTTCCTTCTCTCTCTCTCTCCCTCTCTCTCGATTGATTCGTTGCCCTGAAATCGCGCTTCTTTTATTAAATATCTTTCTAGCTATCCTGATTTTGTACAGTTTTAAGGATGTATTGGACGTACTATCTTAGACAAAAGTGCATGAAATTGGAAATACTTGAATATCTACTCTTAACGCTTAGTAAATCTAAATGTAAGAAACTTGAACGATAGTTGGAGTTTTATTTATACTCCTACAAAGGTATTTTTCACTTTACAAATGTTTTTTCCTGCATTATTTGCGATTTTTTTCACTTATGAGCCTAAACTTTTGATAGTGAAAATACCCTGATTTCACCTTAATAACGTCAAATATTTTCAAAACTAAAAAATTCATGCCACAGCACGAATATCTCAAGTTATATTTTATTTCTTTAAAACGGTGTAGTAAAGACTATTGAAAATTGGTAGATATTTTCATCTATTCATATACTAGATGTATTAAAAAATTCAAAACACCGGTACTATTTCTTCTACATTTTTTTAGCTTTTTTATCCGTGAAGATCGGCTCTTTCCATAAGAGTACGTGTAAAATCACTGTAAATTTAAATAATTATATCTCAGCGACCGTTTAGTGGATGCATTTTTACTTTTCTGCAATACATTAGGAAGACTAAAAGAACAATTTTACAAATTTTTAGCGACGTTGTACTATTTTGAAGATAGCCCTGGTAAAGATTCGTTTCGCGAAAACGCATAGTAGAACAGTCAGAAACAGATAGAATTTAATGCATGTTCTATCCGTTTCTAACGGAATTTTTACCAGGGAGGTCCAATACATCCTTAAATAATAATTCTTCCTAGATTAATCCAATTCCGACGCAGGCGCGATATTAAAAACGAGAAAATCGAACGATCTGGTTATGTAACGTATGAAGAAATTAAGAACGTTTTGGATCTTCAAATTCTTTCATAGATATCTTGTCTTCAAGTTTGAGATTTCTGGAAAATATAATATTAATTAACAACGTCCCTTTTCATTTAATATGGTTATACATTCTAAAACTATATACATTCTCGATAAAGTTTCACGCATTGGAATTTAAATGAGCACTTAAAATTTAGAGAAGTGAGCGCTACAATCTTAAGTTGAGAGGAAAAATTTTAGCTAGTCACACTAGCTGCTGTAAAGTTTTCCCTCACTTTTATTACATTTTATAACATTAATAAACGTAAACTTGAGAAGCTCGAATCTACGAGTTAAGTTGCACATGTTCTGTCACACTCTGTATATATTGTGTAAGCGTTATCGCAGTAACTTATTTTTATATCGAGAAGAAATCCGAGAAAGTCACGAGAAACATTTTCCATTGTAAGTCTTAACGAGCGCGATCTGTACTGGCGGATCTGCAGTCCAGATATACGTAAGGAGTTCTCTCGGAGTCGCGTGGATATCGTGCGTGCCGTGGAAAAGAAAAAAAAAGAGTCGACACGCAGAAAAGTTACGCATAGCTGCGCGGTGCATCACGCGAGCAGGAAACGTGGGATTACGTAAGAAATTTGCCCTCTCGAACCGCGAGTTCTCCGAAGGCGCGGAAACGGCCGAATCGGAGTCGCGAGATGAAAGCTACTCTCCCGCGCCGTCGCCGCCGTGCGCTTATCTACTTTAACTGAAACCATCACGAGACTATCACCGCCCATCGTCGTGGTTATCGCGCGCTAAACGGAAAGGATAAACTATGCGCGCGATACACGAGAGATAACCGAGTACGCTACGAACATATATTTATATTTGTTTCTTTTAAGGTTGTATCGACCTATCTTCAAAATAGTACAAAGTCGCTAAAAATTTGTGAAATTGTTCTTTTAGTCTTTCTAATTTATTGCAGAAAAGTAAAAATGCATCCACTAAACGGTTGCTGAGATATAACTATTTTAATTTACACTGATTTTACACATACTCTTATGGGAAAAGCCGATCTTCATAAAACAGCTAAAAAAATGTAGAAACAATAGTACCAGTGTTTTGAATTTTGTTATACATCTAGTATACGAATAGATGAAAATATCTACCAAGTTTCAATAGTCTTTACTGCACCGTTTTAAAGAAATAAAATATAATAAAATATAACTTGAGATATTCGTGCTGTCGGCACGAATTTTTTAGTTTTAAAAATATTTGACGTTATTAAGAATTGAAATAAGAGTATTTTCACTATCAAAAGTTTAGGCTCATAAGTGAAAAAAATCGCAAATAATTCAGGAAAAAACATTTGTAAAGTGAAAAATACCTTTGTAGGAGTACAAATTAGACTCCAACTATCGTTCAAGTTTCTTACATCTAAATTTACTAAGCGTTAAGAGTAGATATTTAAGTATTTCCAATTTCATGCACTTTTGTCTAAGATTGTACGTCCAATACATCCTTAATTGCATTATCATGTACTTCCTTCTCGGTTTTTTTTCTTTGACGCATAATGAGCAACAAGGATAGACCCTAGTAGCACGATATATTGGCGCAATATTGGGAAATAATGTGAATCTAGTATTTCCAATATTGGCCCGATATTGTAAGATGGACGCCTTCTCTTATTTACGCTGTAAAAAAGTTGCAATTATTATAGTGAGTAATATTGGGGCCATCTATTAAAGGTGTTGTAAAATGACACCTTGTATTGTTACCCTATATAACAAGTGACTGCCTGCTTTTAATTGTATAAATTTTACAATTTTTGGTAACTTTTGTTGTGCACAAACAAGTATTTACGCAACAAAAAGTTAAAAAATTGTTTGTAAAAGTACATAAATTTATATATTTTCGTTATTAATAGTGTAATCGCTACACTTATTATGTATGTAATTTTACGTATAATACTTTTTTCACAGTGTAGCCAATATTTAGCAATGTTGATTTAATATTTGTATCAATATTAGACCAATATTCCATATTACATTGCCAAATATTGACCAAGGCACTTCCAATATAAATCTAATATTATATAATTATTATCGTATTTACATTTATTCCATGGCCAATATTAGCTTTACGTTGGGCAATACCGGCCAATGCATTTCTAATATAACCAACATTGGACCAATGTTTATACAGGGTGTCCGAAAAATCGCCTACTCCACTTCGGGAGGTGATTCGGGACCCAAAAACAAGCAAAAAAGTTCATACCTGTACAAACATAGGTCCGGAAATGAGCCGTTTCCGAGTTATAGCCACTTTTATGTTCAAAAATCGTAATTTAGAATCCGCTTGGCATCCCTCTTTCTTAATTATTTCTTAAATTAAAAATTTGTTTTTAATTTTTTTAATTTTAATTTTTTTAGTTTTTTTCAATTTTTCAATATTTGTATATTCAATACGATTACATTATTTTTAAAAGAAATCAGTTGTTTTTACGACTACTTAAAGTCAGTTGTTTTCGTGACTATTCGAAATCAGTTGTTTTCACGGCTATTCAAAATCATTTGTTTTCACGGCTACTGGAAATCAGTTGTTTTCACGACTACTTAAAGTCAGTTGTTTTCGCGACTATTCAAAATTGCCAGAGATCATTTGAATCGAAATTATGGTCAGAGATGGATAGGGCGTGGAGGTCCGGTTGCCTGGCCCCCAAGATCATCAGACATGAATCCACTTGATTTTTATCTATAGGGTCATGTAAAATCAATTGTTTACAGAAATGCACCCAATAATATTGCTGACTTAAGACAAAGAATAATTCATGGAATTGAAGAAATAAGGAGGGATCCACATTTTCAAAGAGTTCGGAATTCCTTTGATAGAAGAATAAGGGCCTACATTCGTCCTGAAGGTGGTCATTTTGAACACCTTATTTAATTCGATTTAAATATCTGTTCATGTTTACTTTAAAAATAATGTAATTGTAATATTGACAAATCGAAAAAGACTAAAAAAAATGTAATTTTAAAAAATTGTAAATAAAAATTTACGATTTTTGAACATAAAAGTGGCTATAACTCGGAAACGGCTCATTTCCGGACCTATGTTTGTATAAACTTTTTTGCTTGTTTTTGGGCCCCGAATCACCTCCCGAAGTGGAGTAGGCGATTTTTCGGACACCCTGTATAATCAATGCACTGTGCTACTAAATAACGCTGATAGCTCCCTGAACGCACCCTATATATTTCGTCTTCGGTTTTTTCTTTCCATTTTCTTTTATGTGTGTATACTATAACAGATCCTGATTTAATTTTTTTTTATTGGACTCCAAACTGAACAAAGTGTATCTGTACTTGTGAAATTCAGTATCGCCTTGTAGATACTCCTCGAAAGAAAGACGATAAGTGCATGCGGTTGGTTTCAGATACTGTCCACCAAGCTTGCAATCTTACATCACACGTCTCGTGATACAAGCGATCAAATCAACATGCAAGAAACAACCGGAAATCTGCGGGCTGCGGCAGCAAGAAAAGAGTAAGTTTCATTTTTATGATTTCGCGTTTTAGTAAATATTTTTAATCGCAAAAAAAATGCGAGATACAAACCGTCTATTTAAAAATATCTGGCTCCTAAACATTGTAGTTTTAATAAAAAATATAAATCTCTAAATGCATTTGTATGTTACGACTCGATGATCGAAATGATAGCACATTCAAGATGCATCGACCTTTTCCACAGCGTACGCGCCTTTGAAACTCATGCAAGCCGTTACGAACGAAGTGAACGAGATCTGCAGACGGTATTTAGATAACAGCAGACTGGCCCTTCTGCCACCGCCTTCGTCCACGCCGCAGGTGACAGTGGGTGCTATTAGAAATGCCAGAAGAAAGATGGAGGATCGCCACATGATCCTGCACGATTTAAACACCATGTTTAATATTCAGGTAGCTCTCTCGCCGGCCGTTCGTAATCAGTCGGTGAATGATTTAATTAATTTACTATATAACGCTGAAATAATAAGCGTTAATTTACGTGTCAAAATTGATCGGCAATCATATTCGAAATTAATTCCATCAGACATTGCCGACGCGCTAATGTACAAGCTGATACATTAATTTACACTTTTGCAGGATGACACTATTGTGGATTATTACGCCGTGTTCGACGGCCACGGCGGACAGGACGCCGCGGCGTACTGCGCGACGCATCTGCATCAATATTTGGTCGAGAGCGTGCACTATCCTACAGATCCGGAGAGTGCGCTGCGCGATGCCTTCCTAACTACCGACGCACAATTCATAGCGAAATCGAGTACGCAGGTAAAACTTCCTGCGAAATTATTATATTTTACTCCACGTAACTCGCTTCTCGTCACGAACAATTGTATAAATCATTGTGTTTCGTTAAAGAAATTAAATGGCGGCTCCACCGCGATTTGCGCGTTGCTGATAAATAAGAAGTTGTACATCGCCTGGGTCGGTGACTCCATGGCTTCGCTGGTTACGTGCGGCAACGTGAAACAATTGGTGAATCCACATCGACCCACGAGAGAAGTAAGTAACCTGGATTTCCTACTTCTTGTAATAGAATTAAATAGAAAATGTAAGACCTCTCGTTTCTGGCGGGACGTTCCTATGTTTAAACCGTATATCCAATTGTCACGATCCTCGAAATATCCCGCTCTTACAACGAACTCGCGTATTTATCGCCAAGCGTTCTCGATGTGAAACTAATTTAGCCCATCGGCTAAATCGATAGTCTATCAATTTTTTTTTAACTGGTTTGAGATTATAATTTTAACTGATGTTTATCAAAGTATCTTCGTTCGTTATACTATCATTTTCTTTCCTTGGAGGAGCGGCGAGAAAAGACGCGTATCATGAAGATTGATTTTATAATTTGCAAATCTAGTCAATATGAATGTTGAATTGATATTGACATTTCTAATTTTCATATACAATTTTACTTCGTATCACATGGTCGTACAATATTACGTGCTCGTAAAACGGACAGTGTACGCGTACTCGCGTCGTCTGCACACCGGGCGACGCGGCGGCCGGATCGACCGTTATCACCTGTCTGTCATGAATATTTTTCAACAACAGGCCACGCTTGGGGTCCACGATCGACACGTAATTACGGGTGTCGTTGAAACACGTCCTCCCCATTCTCCAGTGATGGTACGCGAGATCTCGCTTGAGCGGCGACAATCTTCTTTCCCCTCGGTAATACGGCAGCCAATCCTCCGACTCGAGCCGATCGCAGAAATCGATGTAGGCCGATTCCTCGAATTGTAGCCTCGTTACGAAGCGGCGAACGAATACGATTGTCGACAGAATCCTTAATCGGTTGGCTCGCTCGCGCAGGGCGAGCTCCTCCATTAACCTACCGGCGGGCGACACGAATTCCGATGTGAGCTCGTAAGGCCGGTGAACGGGAAACAGCAGATCTCTCACGATTCGCAGGCGACGATAAAAGCTCTCCTCGCTTAGCGTCTCGCCCGTGCAGCGGTAACCGAGCTCGGCCAATTGGCGCGCGGTCTTGGTGCTTCTCAGGTAGCAGACGTCCGCAGGCGTCACCAGCGAGTCCAAATATTCCTCGTAATTTTGAAAATTCACCAATCTCTTATCGCTGTCGGTCTGCGTGCCGACGACAGTCATGTTTAAGACTTGATTTTTAAACCGGTAATTTTACGCCGCCACCGACGTGCGGAATCCTTTACATTGCGAACAATCGCGACGCGTGAAACGTGAATCCGAGGTAATCCGAGGCGAAAGTATCGAGGTATCGACACGTTTGACATCCATATACCATTGCGAGAATATTATGCCCGGTTCTTTATTGACAAATGCCACGTGCGAGATGTATCGAGGCACCGATGCGCCCTATTTACTACATACGTCACGAACTTTTTCCCTTCAGGACGAGAGCGAACGGATTCGCAGTCTGGGAGGAGTCATCGTCCATTGTATGGGTGTGTTGCGAGTAAACGGATTCCTCAGTATATCCCGAGCCATTGGTAAGTGATTGTAATATTGTGCGTTTTCTTATCCGCAAAGACGTAGATTGAAATAGACGTCTATTGAAAATTAAAACTTTCACGCATTTTCTCTCTTCGTCGCGCAAAGCACGCTTTGTGTGGAGCTTTAAATAATTAAACGACTTTGATTAAACTTTGAATTAAGGCCGAATCAGACTAGCGATTGCCGACGCGGATTGAACCTGGATTGGCGATTGACGATTGACCAATGAGAGTCGATTAAATCGCTGGTTGCTTTGCTCTCGTTGGCTAGAAGACAATCGCCAATCCCAATCCAACCCGCGTCGACAATTGTTAGTCTAATTCAGCCTTTACGTTAAATACAGTTAATTCAAATAATGCCTACAACATTTAATTAATCGATACAAGTCGGAATTATTAATTTCTTTTTAGGTTGATAGATGAAGAACAGACTTCCCAGATAGCACACTGAATTCACAAAGTATTCTTTAAGTTTTCTTTTTTCTGAATTGTAATTCTTTAGGAATTCATAGAAGAATACAATAAGAGTGACAGAGGAAGTTACATGCACCATAAATCGTTTTCCTGACAACTTCTTAAAGTATTCATTTCGAATTCAATAAATGTAAACTTTATGAATTGAAGGGGAATAGTGTTAAAACAAAGAGGATTACAAAATATTTACCCAATATATGTACACATCTAATATGCAGTAACATTACACCATTATTATAATTTCTCACTCAACAGTGAGATACTCTCAACCGAAGCTCGTTGACAATCGGATGATTCTTCCCCGTTTCGGTTCTCGTTGTTCGATTCTTTCTTTTACACAATAGAACTATTACACAAAATTAATTGCACATAACGTTACGCACACAAAATATTGCACGTGGTAACACGCTGCAGAAGAACGTCCGGATGGCGGTTAGCGGATACTCGCGCATGACAAATAATTCCTCATAAATTCTTAAAGTATTCACAGTACTGAATCGCGAAGTATTCATTATAATGAACTTCAGAAGAATACTTCAAAACGAACTGATTGAGACTAATTCTTCAGATATTCATTTTTCTAATTCTGTATGTTTTCTTTAAAATGAATTCTCTATGAACTTATGTTCATCTTTGTGCTATCTGGGTTGGGCAAATTTACGATTAGAATTGTATAGTTGTGCCAGTCGAATTAGTCGGCGATTAAGTTATCCGGAGTTTGATCAAGGTCGCTTTAAAGACCGAGTCAGACTAGCAATTATTGACTCGGATTGATTTGAAATTGGCAATTGTCCTTTAGCCAATGAGAGCGAATCGACTCTCATTGGCTAGAAGACAATCGCTAATCCCAATCCAATCGACAGTTGCTAGTCTGATTCGGCCTTTACGATAAGTTTCCACTATCGAATTTACCAGTCGGCCTTCGCCGCGTTGAAGAAGGCACGATGGAAACGTACAGATGGAGACAGCGTGGTCGATCGACGCAGTGCCGATGCCTGCGCGTCGTTCAGAATTTCATGAGGAACGCGAAGCGTAAGAAGCTGATATCAATCTTGAAGTCTCGTATACTTTATATATAATAAATTTAAAAAGACATCGACAAAAAATTCTCACGAGACTGCACATTGAAGCCACCCCGGAACCCGATTAAATTTCTCTGAAAACTTGACAACAAAATCCAACATCAGTGCTCTCGAGTTCGAAATTAACCACGCCTAATTCTCGGGAAAGTACGTTAAATCATCGACGTGTTCGTAACGGAAGTGGTTTTCTTTATTTCCATTTTCCTCGGCGGTCGTGAGGAAACTTTTTCGCTTTTCACGGTCTGCGAGATCTCGATTCCGCGCACGTAGTCGAAAACGTGGCTGGCAACGAATCGCGAGGATCGGTGTTGTTTTCGACGAATTACCACGCCAGACGGAAGTAATCGCCGTGTCGGTCGGAAACGACGCTACTTTCGGATTGACGTAATCGGCGCGAGAGCTTTCCCATTGTTGTTGGTCAATCAAAGCCGCGCGGCATCGGGCTCGCTGGGTCGCGAGTATCAGCGAGTATCGCTCGTTCGCCAAAGGTGGCCAAGTAAGGCACGGGCGCCCGGGCCAGCCCGTGGCCAACTACGGTTTAAAGCGCGAGCCCTGTAAAGGTGAGGAAGGGAAAGAGAGGAGAGAAAAAATTCTGGCCGCGTGTCGGGTATCCTGTTGGTTCCGTTCGCCCGCTGACACAATACTACGTGCAGTTACGCTCCGGGTGCGCTCTACCAAGTGTGGCTCGCACAATCGCATGTCCGGAATAATTAAAAGACTATTTCTCCCATTCCCGCTTATCTTCAGACGCGTAGGGCTCGCGAGCAGCGACGTATCGAACGTTCATCAGCGCGTTGACCTTCCGGACGCGCTCCACAGATCGGGACGACCCTGTACCATCTGTAAAAAGAAGAGAGGAAACGATTCTTAACGCGACATCTCCGAGTTTTTGTTGGCCTATTCCCCTTCAAATTAAAACCCGTCGTGTAAAACTCGATTTTATCAGCGAATTAAATAGGCCCGCGGCTTAATGATATTACGGTCGTTATCATAAAGAATGTAATTAAACGAAATTAATTATCGCAAACAATGTTGGCGCAACAGGTCCCAAAGCCAAAGGGGGGAGGGGAGGTTCATTACGAATTTGTAAAAATTAATTTGTATTATGGCGAATGAGATAACTCGGTTGCGTGATGCAAATATGTTTTCTCGTGTAAATGCGTATGTATGTGTGTGTGTGTGTGTGTGTGTGTGTGTGTGTGTGTGTGTACGCCAAGCTCCGGCTTCGCGAGGCTGGTATGGAAGAAAAAGCGGCGTTCGGATTCATAATAACCGGAAGCGCGGCGTTGTTGCAGTGGCGTCGTTATTTAAATTAGCCGCGCTATTCATTAAACAGTTAATTATACTTAATTGCGCGCCGCGTGGCGTGTTTTTCACGTGTAAAATATCTGAATTACGGCTTTACCAATGGGTAAACCGTAACAGTTGTGCCTCCGCGCTCCAATCTTCATCGCATACTTTCGGAGCTGAACATTCCTTTCCGCTTTTCGCGTTCGCGCCTAGTAAGCCTCCGGCGCGCGCGTGCCTCTTAACAGCGGAGCGGTCGCTCTTTCATTTTTTTTTCTCTCCAGGCGATGTCCCGTATAAACCGTACATCAGCGGCGAGCCCGAGGTCCGGTGTGTGCCTCTCGATGGTACCGAGGATTTTCTCATAATCGCCTGCGACGGATTGTGGGACTACGTGGACCAGAGAACCGCGGCTCTCCGCGTCTACCGGCAGGTGCTGCAGAATCCCTGTGAGTACAATGCGTTTTCACTTGGTCTCGGTTATAGTCCGTAAGGGCCTGGGCAGAATGACCGTCTTGTACTCTTAAGACAATGTTTTGTGTTTTAAATCTTTGTCTTAAAGTCACGCACAATAACTGTCCTGTGACTTAAGAATACAAGACAGCCACTCTGCTCAGGGCCTAAGAATCTTTAGTGCAATTAATTGAAGAAGATGCCACCTTTCGCTCAGGCTGGATCGTGGTAACGACCTATTAGACAGAGAACACAATATCTCTGTGCGAATTTGGTATACTTTTTGTGAGTAAACGGCCGATTATTTTACACAGCTTTTGTCAGAACATTAAATCTTTAAGTAAACAGCTAATAATAGAGGAAAGTCTTCTATTATGAGATAGGATTCTAAGATGAGATAGTAGGTTTTCAACATCCACATTTAATCACAAATCTTTTTTCGCAACGATTTCACGATCTAACAATCAATTTTTCACTAAACAGATTTCACTCCAAAGGCAATAAATTCATGGTGGAACCAACAGATGATGCCTATTAACCCTAGAAAGCACCTATTACTTTTTTGACCTTCTAACTCACAACAGGGGTCAATATCGACCCCACGCTTTTTTTTATTGTAAAACCGGTCCTATAGAGATAAAGGACCTTAATAGAACATGAATTTCTTCGTTTTTTAATAAAGAAGAGAATGGTATGCGATAAATTTAGTTTCACTCAAGTTTAGTTAAAGACCGAACGATGCAGAAAATCAGCAAAAACCTCATTTTTAAACAAAAATTTGTATCTTTTTTGTAATCAACCGACTTTCAAAATTCAAACGGGGTTTTAAAGAGGACACATTAGACTATTGGAAAAAAATTGTCATCGCTATGTTCTGTTCAAAAAGTATATTTATTTGGGACTATAAAAATGAAGAAATTCGCAAAGTTGAAATATGGAAAAAGTCGATGAAAAAACCATAAAAAATTGTATTTTAAGTATTATTTTTTTTATTTGATACAAAATAGTAAAAAATATGAAAAAATGCTGATATGGGTCTCAAATTATATCGCCCAGCCATTTTCTGCGAAATGTCAATTTTCTATAGGCAACGGGATTTTTACCGACTAAGTTGTGTGATATTTTGTCTTAAATAATATTTATGACTATTTATGCTCAGATTACGTAATAATACATGAAATATATTGATTCTAGCAAAAAATATATAATTAGTTTACCGCTACGAAACACAAACGGCAACTGCCAACTGGGGTCGATATCGACCCCACGCACGCTTTGCGACGGTGCTGCGTCACTGCCAACGAACATCTAACGCTGCGACCGACATAGCCCTACTTTCAGAGAGTTGAAATGAATTATGATCTAAGTCCTGAGTCAATAATGCCACTCGCTAGCTCAGGAGCGTAGTTCAAAGTTCGCCTGGGGTCGGGATCGACCCCGGTTATGCTCTCTAGGGTTAATTTAGCAGAAACTCCGCTATCTCATATTAGAAGCCTGTCTCATAATAGGGGATTTTCCTCTACAATAAAAATCTTAAATGGACTGCATCACGTTCGACAAAACTTGACGGTGTATTAGTCCAACTTTGCCCATTGTCCTTTTATAAGGACATTCGCGTATTAATTATTCAACATTCATGACGTTGATGCTAATGGATGTAGGTATACTCCTTGTACCCTCTAGAAGGTCCCTTTGCCAGATAATAAGCTAACGTTATTTGTCGCGATTTTGACGTTAAAATGACAAATAAGTTAATTTGCTGTCTGAGTTATTTCAAAGACAGAATAACAGTCGCATGCATTTTTCTTGCATTTATTGCGTCTACAGAAAAATTCCCAAAATTACATATCTTTTGCGAAAATTTCAAACGTAACACGGGTGTTAAAACGCGTTCTTTTTCTTTCTCCTTTTCCGCCTCTAGTCGCACCCGTGAATATCGTTCATTTGAGCACCTACCTGGCAATTCAATTTTTAACATAGTCGATCGCGAGAAGGCGATATTAAACGAATTGAGAGTTTGAAAGCACGCCTCAGGCTTTTTAAATTAATTCTGAGCGATCCTCGAGCTGCTGAAAATACGTTAAAAACGAAGAACGTTCTTCAGAGAGCGCAACTAATTATTCTTTATAATTTATAAAACTTAAGAAATTGTAAATCGCTTTCGCGGATAGAGTCTCAGGAGATCGCGAGGCGTGAGATTTCGTACGAGAGGAACCTCTTACTGAGAAATAACGAGGAGAAAATCCACCGAACATCGCCGTTCGATAAGCGCACGGTATGCGCACGTATCCGACGTACATTGGACCGATACGACGTACGTTAATCGATAAGCGTGCTCTCGTATAGGAAATCCAAATCGAGTCGTTCTTCCATCACCAACGATGCTACGAGTACGATACTCGAGAAAGTAGGGGAAAACGATGTCGTTTCGTCGGGGAATTTGTGCTAGAAAAGACGAATCTCTTTGTATTTCAGTCCCCCCCCCCCTCTCTCTCTCTCTCTCTCTTTCTCTGTTATTCGTGACCTTTACTTGTTATGCTCTGTTTCTTCGATTTCCGGAACGGACGCGACACAAAATTTGCGTAGCTCCTCTGCCGATCGGCGAACCTTCCTGACGAGACTTGCGCGAGATTCACGGAGGCTTAAGTTGAAGCAGCGTGTGACGCGCCGTACAATTACAACTTCGACAATTACGTTGTTTATGATACTGTTGAGCGGTTGATTCTCTTCTCGCGTAAGTTGCGCTACTTTTTTTTACGAGAGACGGGAAAGCGGGAAGAGATAGGAACAGCTGAAGCAGCAGGTGAACGAGAAATTATCACAGTTTCGTGCAAACGCACCTGACACGGGCTACTTTTCATTTTTATTCTCTTCAAAGAAAACACTGCTGATATATTCATATTTATTTATTTGTAAAGTATACAATAATCAGCAGTTATATGATATCACTGCTTATATAAATGCACTTCATCGACAATAAATGCATGTGTAATAATACTGGCTCATCCCATAAACGAAAGCTTGATTTGGTTTTCAGCTCAGAACCGATAGACTTTCATCGCTCGAGAATTGAAAGTATAAGATTCAGGTGGCAGAGGATTGTAAACAATAATGAAATTTTGGTTTAAAATTAATGTTTCGTGTCGAAAACGTCTCTAATAATCATATTATAAAATGATAAGCCATCATAGAGTTTCCCCACATTATAAATAGAAGTTTCCCTTATGATTCTTTTTGTGTGTTTGTCTTAGCGAAAATATCGAGGTGTCGACATTATTTGCGCGAATGACGTACGAGTGAAGTGCCTGATTTTGAATATTCTCGGGAAAGAAGAATCCGCGGTCGAAAAGAAACATATGTGCGTAAGTCGACGAGTCTTTTCCCGAATCTCGCGTATCTCCTCAACTCGCAAGTGAATCGCCTCAATGTGAGGCACTGGCTCGATGACATCGCGAGCGTTTTCTACTCGCAATCGGCTCTCGTGCTTTCTTCCTTTGCGATGCCGAAGGGAGGCCTGTCGAGTATAAACTCGGTGCTCTCGCCTTTTCCTTCGTCCTCGGGCGAGCAGGCCGATCGGCAAGCCTTGCGGCTCCTCCGATCATTCTCTCACTCGCTCGTCATCCGCCTGCACGGTCGGCCGTCTCTCTCCCGTCGTCTATTCCCCGAGACGTTTTCCCTTCGATTGATTTTTCGCCGCGACCGAACCCCGCGTCCCGCGTCTCTCAGTTGGTGACTCAGTGATTCGCAGTGATTCATAGTGCCTCCGAGGAGGAGGATCTCGAGGAGAATATTGGGAGCCCGATCGATTGCCTACGCACAAATTCTCCCCGGTAAGTCACCCGTAATGGATCACCCGCGATCAATTGACTGCCATGAGCGCAAATAAAGTACAGATGGGCAGGAAAAGTCCATCTCGTACTTAAAAAGATCTACCTGCTAATTTGGTACCTGAGGTTTTCTGGGGGAAAACGCTACCGAAAATGACGAAAATTTTACTTTTCTTTTTATCGATTAATGAATAATTGAAGATCCGAAAAGAATTGGAGACTTGGGCCAGATGAATCGATTTAGGTCGTTAATCTATTAGTCATCATCGACGAGCAATTATTTTAGAATCAAATGAACGTTGAGAGTATATAATTTATAATCGACGGATTAAGCCATTAATCTGTCGACTCCTGTATTTCCAAAGTCCATTCTGTCACTTCTGGAAACGCTACTGTATATAACAAAAGTCCTTGAAAATCGCCAAAAAAATTATTATAGTTAATTTACAATTTTTACTTTTGTAGAATTAAACACCGAAACTCAGTCGAGAAAGAATTGAGATCTATTAGCAGCGGAGTAATAAAATAATTATGTTAGCGATGTATCGGACCTATCTTCAAAATAGTACAAAGTCGCTAAAAATTTGTGAACTTGTTCTTTTAGTCTTCCTAATTTATTGCAGAAAAGTAAAAATGCATCCACTAAACGGTTGCTGAGATATAACTATTTTAATTTACACTGATTTTACACGTACTCTTATGAGAAAAGCCGATCTTCACGGATAAAACGGCTAAAAAAATGTAGAAGAAATAGTACCAGTGTTTTGAATTTTTTTATACATCTAGTATACGAATAGATAAAAATATCTACCAAGTTTCAATGCAGTCTTTACTGCACCGTTTTAAAGAAATAAAATATAATAAAATATAACTTGAGATATTCGTGCTGTCGGCACGAATTTTTTAGTTTTGAAAATATTTGATGTTATTAAGAATTGAAATCAGAGTATTTTCACTATCAAAAGTTTAGGCTCATAAGTGAAAAGAATCGCAAATAATTCAGGAAAAAATATTTGTAAAGTGAAAAATACCTTTGTAGGAGTACAAATAAGACTCCAACTATCGTTCAAGTTTCATACATCTAGATTTACTATGCGTTAAGAGTAGATATTTAAGTATTTCCAATTTCGTGCACTTTTGTCTAACAATAAGATTGTACGTCCAATACATCCTTAATAATTTTGCAAAGATTACCAAACGAAATTACTCCATTCGCTACCTCTTTCCATAATTTTGTAATAACTGCACATTTTTATCATCGAAAAATTGTGCGTCGCATTATCCTGTTTGCTCTATTAGCTCGCTTATTTGATCACGAAGCCGATTGTCTTCGAAAAGGCACCGTCGCGCCCAATATTGCCTCGAAATTGGTCACTCGCCGTTTACGGGCATCGATGTCATACGATCGCGTTCGTGATGTGCACAGAAATCACGATTAAACGCACGTGTAAGGCCCGGTTTCACCAAACATCGAAAGTTAAGCGACATTTGGTGAAACCTGGCCTAAGGGCCAGTTTCACATACGTTGGTTAACTGTTAATCGGAGTTTAGTCAGCTCTATCTTTTTCTATCTCGGGCCCGGTTTCACCAAACGCCGTTTATAACTTTAATCTCAGTTCAATTCACGTTTGTCTCTGAAGGTCCTGTTTCACCAAACGTCGCTTACCTTTAATCGTAGTTTAATTTATATTTGTCTCTTTCTAGAGTAACAGTTGGAAAAAGACGAAGAACGAATTAAGCTAAGCTTAAAGTTAACGTTGGTGAAACCAGGCCTTAAAGTAACAGTTGGAAAGGGACAAGCAACGAATTAAGCTAAGCTTAAAGTTAAACAACGCGCGTTGGTGATACCGGACCTTGTTATCTAAGGAGAGACGGGGTATCCATTAACCTTTGTTTAACAGTCAACCGACGTGAGACTGGTCCTAAGACGACGCGATTCGGCTCTCCGTCTTCCGGGAGCATGGCGGAGAAAGAGACCTCAAAGTAAATCGAGCGATCGACCCGGCATTGTCGTCGCGCGACAGACGTTTTCCCAGCGGCAACGGTACGCTGCCACCGTACACACTCGTCGAAAGGAGTCCGGAAATCTCTCCCCTCTCGCGAAACTGTACCGTACTGTCCGCCGCGTACTGTCCGCGAAAATATGCCTCCCCGTTAGGAAGTGCGCGATTATCGTCGCCAACCGCCGCGCCGACGTAATCTTTCTTTCGCGCTTTTCGCCCAAGGAATTCGAAAATTACGTAAACCCTACGCCATCCCCGCCGTAATTTCCGCAGAGAGACCGCGGCGAAATTCCCGAGGCGATTCGGGCATGGAATTTTTTCTCGTTAGTAACGTCGAAGCAACATATATAGCTTCTTTTGCTTTTTTTCAATTGTGAGCAATTGAAGACGAGAGGCTCCGTTCGTGTAGCTCTTCGGACAATTGTTTAAATTAAATTAAATGTCGTTCCGACTCTGTGATCGTAAATCAATTCTGAGAAGTGACAAAGTGGACTTAAAAAATATGGCAAACGACATATTAATGGCTCAAGTCAATTAATCGCTTCATTAAAGGCCAGTCAATTTAGCTGAATCGATTATGAGTTGTACCCTTAATGTCTAGTTTATTCTAAAAAGAAAATCGCCTGCTACGGGCGACCATGAATAATAGATTAACGACTCGAGTTGATTTATCTGACTCGGGTCCCTAATTCACCCGGATCTTCAATTATTCATTAGCCGATAGGGCGAAGCGCGTGTCATATATATATGTCTCGGCCTGCCGGCTAACAAATAGCTAGGGATCCGCGATATAGTATACGTGACAACCGCGGCGGAACGTGCCCCGATCCGTTCCCGCTTCGCGCGGATCTCAGAAGCGTAAAGGCCCAATACCCATACGGCGCGGTGAAAACTTGGGAGGAGAGAACGTAACGTGCGCAGCGTTAAGGATCTCGTCTATCCGTCTCACGTTCCCATAATTGTTAATTTGGGAAAGCGAGTCTGCGCGAGCGAGCCGGTTTCTCATCCTCGCGCCGGTAATTTGTACGTGTCGCGCGACGCGCTTAAAATTGATTTCAACTCGACGTTTTCCTCGGAGATCGCGGGGAACGAAGGAAAGTCGCGGGGCGATGCGGCGACGGTCGCGCAGCATCCCGGTGAGATACGTCGGAGATTCCGTCACGCTCTGACGCATCCGTTAACACGGCCGCGCATATACAGTTCGACATACCGCGCTCCTTATATTTTAAATAGCGTTCTGAATCACACGGCGGCGCATTAGCGCTGAAATCTACGATGACTGGACGGCCGTAGGTACGTACGTGAGCCGCATCTGCTTAGATACTGGGACTGCCGTACTTGCGCAATCCGTCTCGACGGATGTCGTGTAGCGTGTCCTGTCGGGCGCGGACGAATTTATTACAGTAATTACATTACAGTAATTAATTTACGCGATAAAGATCCCGAAATATCAACATTAAAGTATTGACGTTGATGTGTAATGCGAAGAAACTCTGGGGAAATTTAAATAATTTTTCCTCGAATGCATCTGCGCTGCTGTAGCTTTTAAAATGTAAGGACATGTTTTTACCTAAAAAGTAACCAACTTTGGCCAGGTGCCCGGGCGTAGGAAATTTTTCCTCGCTAATTCTGCTCGAAGTATCAAAAAGTGTGTACTTTTCCCTTTAATTTAAAAAAAAAAGAAGTTCATCGATGTGCAAAATCCGATCGGCAACCTCCACGTGCACATTGGGTTACGCTGATGTCGACGGTAATGAACGAAAATACAAGGGTTACTTCAAAAAGCTGTAACTTGGCGAAAAAAAATCGCAGTAACTTCTTTTTTTTTAATTGAAGGGAAAAGTACACACTTTTTG
>NW_011967099.1:302682-317918 GCF_000949405.1 Vollenhovia emeryi | reverse complement strand
AAGTGTGTACTTTTCCCTTTAATTTAAAAAAAAAAGAAGTTCATCGATGTGCAAAATCCGATCGGCAACCTCCACGTGCACATGGGTTACGCTGATGTCGACGGTAATAAACGAAAAACAAGGGTTACTTCAAAAAGCTGTAACTTGGCGAAAAAAAATCGCAGTAACTTCTTTTTTTTTAATTGAAGGGAAAAGTACACACTTTTTGATACTTCGAGCAGAATTAGCGAGGAAAAATTTCCTACGCCCGGGCACCTGGCCAAAGTTGGTTACTTTTTAGGTAAAAACATGTCCTTACATTTTAAAAGCTACAGCAGCGCAGATGCATTCGAGGAAAAATCTGGTGACTAGTTTTCGAAGCTGAAAGTGCAAGCTTTAATTTTAAAAAAATGATTTTGCTACGATGATTTTTAACGGAGATATCGTCGGTTATTGTCGAAAACACAAGGGTTACTTCAATGAGCTGTGATTTGGCGAAAAAAATCGCAGGAACTTCTTTTTTTTAAATTGAAGAGAAAAGTACACTTTTTAATACCGTAAGCAGAACTGGCGAAGAAAAATTATTACACTCCGTACAGTGCGTCAAAGTGTGCAATTTTTTAGAGAAAAAACATGATCTTGATTTTGAAAAAGTTCCGGGAAATGGGAAGAGTAAATGCAAATTCCAATAAGAGCTTCTTAAAGCAGAGGCTTTGCCCTATAAAATGAAAAAAAAACTTTTCAATTCGACCAGTTTTCGCGAAGTTACACTTATTTGAAATTCGCGAAATTTTGATGTAAATTTCTTGTTGCATTTTTTGACCAGTGTATTTTACTATGCAATTATAGTTTCAAATACTACATTTTTTCACATCCGATTACGATTTTTTCTATCAGTGCATGTGATTAGTAAGGTAGATGATAGAAATGTAGTTAAATTTCCTATTATTGTGATTGCATTTACTATATAAAAATAATTAACTAATTTACTATTCATTACCTGGACATTTTAACAGAATAATAGTTGAAAGCTTATATTTCATAGTAAATTTTTTAAATAGTTGGTATCACTGTGTCTGTATGGTTGCTATTACTAATATTATAGTAATAATTACTATAAAAATGATATTCCTGACTATAATTATTTTACTATGCAATTATAGTTTTATATACTACATATTTTTCTATTAGTGTACGAGTAGAGCTTTTTTAAAGAAGTTAAGCTGAAGTAGTCAGATATTATAGTTGAAGACTGCCTCAAGATCATCTTTAAATACTTCGTAGTCAATGAAATGTTCCGTATAGCATCTTTAGATAAATTCAAGACGGTTTTGAATATAAGATCCGACTATAAATACCGGCCTAAAAATCATTCAGTGGACTGAAAATCGCAGTGGTATACTTATAACTGTAATTAGTGACTAGTCACTGTTTTCAGTGATAATTCACTGAGTAATTTTTAGAGTACGATTCAAATATGCGGAGCGTAGAAGTGGACACTATTTTGCTGATCGGGAAAAACGGCCTTGCAATATCAAAACGACACAGAAACAAACAAATAGGTATCTATAATTGTACAACAGACACTTAACAATTTTAAAAGAAATCAATTTGGCATTTTGTGAAATCAATCCTAGAAATTGCATTTAGATTGTGAAACTTTTACTTCTACCGTCGTGCTTCTACGTGACGTGTAATGGCAGAATTTTCGCCATTTTACAAATCTTTTATTCAATCGAAACAATTACTTAACAATTGACAGAGTATATTATAAAATAAAGGGATCTCCATAATTTGTATATAAAATATAAGCTTTGAATCTTTCGTTTATAACTTGTAAATATAAATTTTAAAAATTCACGGAATCGATAAATTGTATGTTATAAAATTCCTTCAAAAATTTATAAAATACCTGTAGAGCGATCACGTGTCTCCGTGTCGTTTTGATAATGAAAGGCCGCTTTTGTCGACTATCTTCATTGAAGTGAATGAGAAATAATTGTCGTGTAATACGTTTCATCAGTTTCGCGAATTACTGTACATTCTTTGACGTGAATCGTAATTCGGTGCGATCGGTAATTGTTATCGGAGACCTGTGCTATACGCGAATTTCGGGACTTTACCGGCAGATCACCGCTCGGTTTACAACTTTCTGGGGTAATAAACGGTTAACAAAACCGGTTCCGTTTAATTTCGGCTAATTGAAACCTCCGGAACAGACGCAACGCGGCTCGGGCTCCTCTCGGGCGCGGCGCATGGCAACAGTGCAACGGCGTTAAAAGATCGCAATAAGGCATTAAACAAAGGAATCCGGGAGGAGCTGAACCAAGACCGCGGTTACTGAAGCGAAACGCCTGGAGCGTTTCTTCGTCTCGAAAGGATTCGTCGGAGAACGAGGCTCCGAAGGAAAGGTGGAAGATGAGAAAGAAGGAGAGACATCAAGGTGGGAGGAGGGGGGGTATCCATTCACAAGACATCGCACGAAAGATGAAATTTGGGTTACACCGGCTCCTTCGTTATCGCGTATTGCACTAACTCGCTAGCAATACCCTCCGAGACAAATCTCACCCCCTCACCTCCCTCTATCCACGCCCCGATTAAAAGCAAATCGATCGACGTATCGATCATCGTAGCGCGATGGACGTTCAGTTCCTCCTCCGTACAGGCAGCAAAGTTGTCTGCGTTTCTTTATCTTTCGACGTTACGTTCACGGGAAGAAAGGTAACGCCTTGTTACCTAGAAAGACGTAGAGAGGAGCTACTTTAAATTACGACCGCGAGGTTCGAGGAATCGACGAGCGAGCGGGATCGTTTATTGGATGCCGGCGCGCAGCGCGAGGCCGCACGAAATATCGGCGGTGATTATTTTCTCCACGCACACAGCGGCGTGCACGACCGGTCTGGCAGCGAACCTTGTCCTCAAAAAGATCGGCCGAAGGCTGCGAGTCTGCCAGCGAGCCGCCCGGGTCCAGCCAGGCCCCAGCCGCAGCCGAGCGGGGCGAGACCGATCGTTTCTCTTTTTCTCGCGGCCGAAAAAGCGCCGATCCGCCTCGTTGTTCCGCGCGAGATTGGCGCGGAAATTGTCCCGCGTAACGAGTCCCTCGCGTTTCGTCGCGAGAAAGAGAGTCGTCTCCTCCGCGATCGGTCGCGTCCCGCGGTCATCGGAGCGACCTGACCGCAGACTCGGGTGAATCACCCGGTGGGTCGTCGTCTGGGCTTAATCCCTCGATATCGTTTCGGCTCTCGCGTATATACATCGATTCAGAGCCCGGCCTCTCGCGATATCTCTCTTAGCAACGGCCTCTTTATTGCAGCCGCCCCGTTACATTATCGGAAACGGAGATTACCGTACGGAATCCTTCGTTAACGCGCGCTATCTTAATCTTAATAGTAAACTTATCGATCGACTGATAAACGACTTTTCGCCAGAGAGGAAATTTCTCTGGCGAGAAAC
The DNA here is from genome assembly GCF_000949405.1 of Vollenhovia emeryi. Lineage (NCBI taxonomy): Eukaryota > Metazoa > Arthropoda > Insecta > Hymenoptera > Formicidae > Vollenhovia > Vollenhovia emeryi. The sequence goes on along the minus strand of NW_011967099.1, from coordinate 314,486 downwards.
CGTCGTTATACCCGGCATCTCGGCGTACCTTAATCTTAAATTGTTATCTTCTCGAGACGTTACCGTCGAAAAATTAATGAAAATTAAATGGGTAGCGTGGTATTAGGCTAATTATACGTCGTGAAAAGTCGGCGGGTATACGCTCCAGTTTCAAGCATTTATCATTCAGAAATTGAGGTCCCGATATTTTAATCGAGGACAATTTAATTAGACGAGATTTTTGAAGAGGGGCGGGGGGGAGGGGAAAGAGAGATAACCGCGAAGTTTTATTTCGGTTGAAAAGGGAAACGTTAGACGCGCCCTTGGCTGCCCGGGCTCCGTCGAGAGCAATTTGAATTCCGTCGCTTCGAGCCGGAGCTCGAGCGCGGTGCGACGTCATTAACGCTTTCGTCGCCAAGGCGCTAACGGAGCCGGATATAATCGCATCGGGCATTACGGCCGAAAACAAAACCCGCGGCCGCAGAGAGGCGAGGCATCTCCGTGCTTTTTACGCTTATGACGCCAGCGAGTTCCAATTTTAGCGTAGCGTGCGAGCGTGCGCTCGCGGGACATTCGTATCTGACTCACGGCGACATTCCTCGCGTCGTTCGCCGAATGAATTTGATTTTTTTTTTCTCTCTCTCTCTCTTCTCCCCCGGGCGATGCCGCCGCGTGGAGGACGCGGGAGTTGACACGCGAGTCGGTCTCTCGGAGGGAGAGCGCGAACCGAACGAGATATCGCATCGAGCCCGATCCGTCGTGCCCGAGAGGACGGGAACGGGCGCGGCGGAGACGACGCTCCTGAAAATCGCTTGCCCGCGATGTCACCGGCGCGCGCTAAAAATACGAACGGCCGCTTCTCGCGTTTGGGCATAGTCCCGCTCGTTTGAAGGATTTTAACAGCTGAAAGGCATTTCTCGTCCTAGGACGCGCGACACGCCCGGGGTCGACGACCCCACGTTTTCCGAGAGCGCTCCGAGGCGGTTCGGGAACGCTCAAAGTATCGTAAACTCGGTTCCCCGAGCGGCACTGACCTGCGCAACCTGACGACGGGGCGCGACTTCCGGGAATCAGCCAGATATCGGCCGATCGCGAGCCGCGCTTACCTCGTTTCTTATCTGAGGCGCCGCCGCGCCGCCTCGAGTCGTAAAAATTGTTGAAATAACGATATCAATCGCGCCAGTATTCGACCATCGGTGCAATTTATTTATTTTATATCCTTGCAACTCTTTAAAGTGGATATAAAACAGAATGCTGCTTGGCAGAAAACGATCGCCTAAATTGTGAGCGAGAAAGATTCTCGACTCAAGAGCGATATTAAATTGATATACCATCGTCCAGTTGCCTTTAAAACGTTGAAATAAACGATATTAATCACGTCGGTGTTCGACGCAATTTATTAATTCTCGGCGCTATTCATTTTATATCTTTACTACTCTTTAAAGTGGATAAATAGAATGATGCACGGAGAGAATTTTCTCTCACAATTTATCCTGAAAATCATGTGGGACAACATGGCATTTCCAAGAATTTTATGAGAATTTTTTAAAATTTTATCATACATTTTACTAGTATTCTTACAAAGCTCTTCAAAATGCCATGTTACCCACGATTACATGATTTTCAGGGTAAATTTTAAAAGAAAACACTCTCCGCGTGCTTGAGAGAAAACGATCGCATAAATTGTGAGCGAGAGGTATTCTCGATTGGTTCAACAGCCGATATTAAATTGATACGCCATCGTCCAGTTGCCACCAACTCGTATTCTTACGTCACGCTTATCGTTATATCATTCTAACTGCCTTTGCCGAGCTTTATCGAGAATACTCTATTAACGACTTCCGTCTGCGACTCGGCCGCGAATGTTTATTTAGAATGCGCTCGACATCCTGAATAATAATAGCCGCGCATTCCGCGGGAGAGAGAAAGAGAGAGAGAGAGAGAGAGAGAGAGAAGGAGAGAGATTTTCTCTTCTGACGTTTTCACCGAAGCAGTGAGTAATTCGCGGCGCGAGCTTTTCGTGCGTTATGGCGATAATAAACGCGATGATGTCACCCGCGAATGTCATCCACCGGGAGTGGTTAATCGTCACGAGGCGTATAAAAATATATATTATGCGTGTGTGGCCGGCATACGTGATACGTGCCATCTGGTACACTTCCTCCTTCGTCGGGAAGCTTCAGCTACACCCTATAAAACGCATCACGCCCACCGCGCATAAAACTTTTCGCCGGGTAATTAGGAATTTCAGACGGCGTGTGCTCTCTCAACCCGCGATTTCGTATTATTTCTTTAACCCTTTGAAGCATACATTTTTCTATTGAACCATTTTTTTTATGAAACTTTGTACACAAGGGTTTTTCGGGTCGCTGATTACGAATCCGTTATCAGATTTTCATAATTCAACGTGGCGGAATTCAAAACTTAAAAAAATATCATTATTCAACTGCAGTGTTTGCTGTTATCTAAATAAAATTATCTAGATGATTATCTAGATAAAATTTTAGCTTATCTTTATATAGATAATAAAAATAAGTATTATCTATATCTGCATCTTAGATGAAAGAAAGTGTTATTTTTACTAAATTATCTAAGATAACGTACAGATAATTTGGTTTAGGGCCACATAAAAATACTTAACAGTTACACTATTTAAATATGGATGACGTTGTAGCATTTATGTGTGCGTCATATAACTTAACCTGAATATATTCTATATCCCCCTTTATAATTTAAATTTTTCTATAATTTTTTTATAACTTTTTCTACTGTGTTTACATAAAGTCTTAAAAATATTATCTGGTAATTATCTAGATGAATCATCATATAATTTTATCTTTTATCTAGATATATTCAAAACGAAATCATCTTTATCTAAGATAAATTTATATATTTTTATCTTATCTTTATCTAGCTAATTTTAAAATCATCTATGTACAACACTGTGCAACTGTAATTCAACTGTGATAAGAAACATTAGTTAGATATTATTAGGACCCATGGAATCTAAATTCCAGTTGAAAATTCTTATAGAATATAAAAAATAGCACGCGCGAAATGGCGGAGGCAAAATTTAAATTTGATCATTTCTTAGAATTCACTCATTCTTGGCACTATCCAGAGCTAACGACGTGGACGCGACGAGTCCCTAAATACCGTAATTAAACGAAAAAACTGAAAAACTTGAAAACTTAAAAAAATTCACGTACTTTGCGTCCGCCATTTTGCGTCGGCCATTTTGAATTTTGAAAATCTAACAACAGATTCGTAATGAGCGACCCCGAAGACCCCTTTGTACACAGTTTTCAAGAAATAATCTTAAAAACTTGGTCAATAATGAATTTTTACGAAAAAATTATAAAATGTATGGTAAAATTTCAAAACACTCTCATAAAGTTGTTCAAAATGCCATGTCGTCCCACGATTTCACAATTTTCAGGATAAGTTTTAAGAGAAAATTCGCTACGTGTACCTTTTTTAAATCAAACGCTCCTTTTACTTTATTACAATGACTCGAAATATCGTATCACATGTTGAGATGATGTATGATACTGTATAATAAGTATATTTACAGTGACCAATAAGTAAACAATTGACAGTAATTAATTACTATAAAGTAATGTATTATATTTTCGTCTTGATTCGTGAAAAATAATATATTTTTCTGGCATGTTCATAGTAACAAATTAATTACGTGTTACTTCATAAAACAGACTTGATATGCTATGCGATAATCGATTCTTGATTCGCGTCGTCTAACGACGAGTACGTCGCAGAAAGAAAGAATATCGTCAGACCGTCATGTCTGGGCGGCTTCTCATAAATGGAGAAAGCCAGAAATTGGCAAATTAAGGCGCAGAGTTTCCAGTTTCTCGCTACGAAAAATGCTTTCCAAGCACATAAATGCGCACCTCGATCACGGGCGTAATTACGCGCCCGTCGTGTAATATATATGAGTTTGATAAACTCGGAATAAAGAATGTTATCTCGCGAATAAACAGCGGCGATGCAATTGTGTAAGTAAGCGCGATTTTAACACGCCGAGGCCGATAATTATACGGTAGATTATCGTCGAGAAAGTCACTTAAAGTCGAGCGCATCGGATTCACGAACGTTCGTTACGCTTGTACGACCGCGTTCGCGATCGTTCCACGCTTGCGAAGATCGAACAAGAATGATCCATATTCATTGTGGTTTAGGCCGGGATCGTTTCTTCGGCGGAGATAATGTAGAATGTAGCATGTTTAGAGCCGCGATACATCAAGGTGGTCACGCATTTACATAAAATACACCTCTTCGTGATTCTAAAGGGTGATACTTTAACAAGGATATCGATACTTTTCAACGAATACTCCGGAGATGCCGGGAAGAAATTTTCTGGCACCTTTCGAACGTAAAAGACGTCGAGGAAATTATGAGACAGGCTCCTAATATGAAATAGCTCCGCTAAATTAACCGGCATCATCTGTTGGCTCCACCATCAATTTATTGCCCGTGGAGTGAAATCTCTGTTTGGTGGAAAAAAATTGACTGTTAGATCGTGTAATCGTTGCGAAAAAAGATTTGTCATTAAATTTGAACGTTGAAAACCTACTATCTCATATTGGACTCCTATCCCATGATAGAAGAGACTTTCCTCTATGTATATTGAAATCAAATATACACGATGACAGCTGTAAATATTGTTTTTTTAAATTAATTTTTTACTGCTCTTGTTACGTGTAAAAATATTTTATGTAAATTTTGTTCTAACACATATTTCTTTCTGACAAATAGTAGTATTCTGTAATGAAACTCTTATTTTTTTACAGTACGCCCGCAAATTAGACTATTCATTGAGTTTTCGTCGCAATGTGATTAGACACTTGTTCAATGTGGTGCATATCAAAGCACAGAAAAGTTTTCAAACAAAATTGATTTCACATGAGTTTCACAAATTGAGCGCGATTGCCTCGTGTATGTGGGAATAGAAAGCGTGAAGAGGTCATCTCACCTCAAACGTGACGTTATCGATCATTATTGGCATTCGTTTCTCGATTACCGAATTCTAGCGTTCGCTGTTACGCCAAACTTATTCGGCGGTGTATCGGGAAAAAGCTAGGCGAATAATAATATTGAAGCAAAACGGACGGGAGAGAAAGGCGGCTAAACTCGGACAAGCTTATTCACTCGGCCATGAATGCGCGGTGTTCTCGAATTCCTCACTAATGTGAAAAAGAAGAAGGAATTAGAGCCAGTTTTATAGACTCTTTAGTCGACGCGGGGCCGTGAATAACACATTAATAGCTTGCTTGGTTAAATGTTCGAGTACGCCAACAAATACTCTACTTGTTCCTACCCTTTTTATCCTTACAAATGTTGTATTTCGCGAAAAAGACCCATTTATATTACTTGTAAAACATATGGAGGAAGAAAGAGGTGTGTCAGAAGCAAATATGGAATGCGAAAGGCTAATAAAAAAAGGGTTATAACTTTGTATACCATAAAAATTAATAAACAATAATTATTAGCGTGCGTCTTGTTAAATAAATTAAATGTAACATGTAATGGGACCGCGAATCTATTACCACATTTTTATTTATCTGTAACATTGTATTGAAGTGATTTGGTGCTTTCTTGTTTAAGGAGGATGGTTGCTGAAATGAAGATGATAAAAATAAATTCAAATTTATAGAAAATATTCGTCTATGGGAGAGAATCTGTCCTCCATGCAAAAGTTTAAGACGATTGTCTGCATGGTTGTCGAATAATTAATTATTAAAGTTATACTATTACCTTGGAAGAGGGAAAAGATATAGAGAGAAGCCAAACGCAGATAACAAATTACATTAAAAAAGTTTGAAAGAAAAAGGAGAGAAAGTAAATGATGCATCTAAATATTTTATCAATTTCTCGTCCTTTATAGACGTCACTTAATTTTTATTTCACAAATGTAATACAGTACATTATTTCGATCTTAGTGATTCATAATATACGAACACAATGAAGGGAAAAAAGTGGAAAATTTTATTCAGAAATGTCAGCAACTTAGTTTTATGTCACGACAACAATAGGCTCTATTCTTTGCGTGAGTTTTGTATTCCATTGTGCAATGTGGTATGCACGTACATAATAGAGTAGACGGTCATAGCTCGGGGTTAAATATTTACGTTAATCTCTTAAACCATCCATTTGAAGGCATCGGAACTACGCGAAAAATTACATTTGAACGTAATATTTTCAGCGATTTATTATCTAAAATAAAAATTAACAATAATTTAACACATAATATACTTGATATTTAAAATAACGTTACTGCCACGCATCTCGAGTTCCGTTTTTAAATATTCACTCGAGTAGTCATACAGTTTCCGAAGAAAGTTTCTCTTTTTAAAATTAAAATCTTGAGAATAATATTCGTAAGATTTCATAAGTATAAATCTCTTTCTCTTTTATTTAGCTCGTCTAAATAAACGGAAGCGGACGATTAATTCGGCAGGAAAATAATATACGTGAATAATAAATTACTCGCCTTGCGGCTGCTCCGCCATCGCTCGGTACCTCCCAGACTTTTTTTTCCTCTTGCTTCTCCGCTGCTTCTTGTTTCCACGTGACACGCACACAGCACTCACTCGCGAAAACATTGTTAATTACGTGCTCACGCTAATTACCAAAATACGATAATAGCAGGGCACTTAGCACGGTGCTCCTGGCGTTAATCGCACACGACGTGCGCTTTACCGTACCTTGCGATAGAAGAATAATGCGAATAAAACACGATTGCACCGTGCGATACGTTTAACACACGCAATGTCTCGCAAATTAGCAGGTGAACGTCAAACGACGAGGTTTTAATCACCGACGTATAAGCCCAAAATTACGTTACGCAACCGAGAAATATGAAATGCGGGCTTAATTGCGACTGTAATTAAATGCCCCGCGACATTTCGGAACCAGTCAATTTGGTGTTTTGCGACATAAATAAATTGAAAAGTTTGGAAATAGCTTCATTCCGATATGCGATAATATAATTAAGGTGCGACGGACCGTACAAAAATGTATAATTGAAATTCGATGTTACCCATGCACTATATTTCGAACGCATAAATCCCCTAAAATTCAGGTATCATTAACGAGCGGTCGATTACTGCTTCTCGTTACTTGATTTAGCGATTCGTACTTTCAACGATATTCAAATAATGTTAAAATTCAGCATTAAGGAAACTTATTATAAATATTTCGTTGAAAATGTGAGTTTTGCTTAAAATTCGGACGTTTCAAAAAACCGCTGTTCAAACAAATTCAAAGAGTATATAACAGACGCTCGTATGCTTTCAATGATGTTCGGGCTTAACGTTACGAGGGAACAGAATATTACGTGTCCGTTTACCTTGTGAATCATTTTGAATATTTTGTTGAAAATGTAAATTATTAAAGATTCCGCCTTTACAAAGAATCTGCCGTTCAAAGAAATCCAGACAGTGCGGAACAGACACTCGTGTACTCTCAATATTGTTAAAACTTTACGTTACGAGAGAACGGAATATTTGGAATTTATTTTGTAATTCGTCGAACTTTTCGTTAAATTACCTGACAAGCCGGTGCTCGTTTGTCGCCGAAAACAGATTATTTACAGGCAGCGACCTTCGTGCTATTCGCGCGACAATACTCGAGCCGGCAAGCGTTCCGTGTACCGCGGCGTTGTTATCTCCCGAAACGCGATCGTGCCTTTTCAACAATTAGCAACGATTATCATCTCGCGTGATTAATTGATCCCACGATTAGCGGTCCGTAAGCGTATCGAGGCGACGGCCATTTATCGAAGCTTTTTCTCGCGATTTATTTAACTACTTCGAGGAATCAAGGTGACGCAGAGTGGCAATTATTATCGTTTTATTGCGAGCATTAATTGTTTTCTCAGCGACGCGACGTTTGCTTCTCGCGCTCCGACTCTCCTCATCGATTTAAAATACAATGCAATTTGTCCAAATGTAATTTTCGTAGCGTCAACACGCGATTATTAATACGAGTTAAGAACATTGTACGATTATATATGTCTACCACTCGCCGAATTGAGTAACGAAAGTAATGGAAGACGATGATGTGGCGTTCGTTTATTAATGATACGTGTGTATAATTGCAGGATTTATGCGTTCAACACAAATGTATGGCACAAATATTGTATTTGTATTTTATGTATATTTTCGGGCGGCCCATCGCATCTTGATTACTCGTTAACTCGATGGATTCAAACGCAAGATGAAAGGGGCAGTTTTTATTTCCGAACTCTTCGATCATTCACGTGGCAAATATCAAGCATTGATAGGCTCCGAATCGAGCGGTTTCGCGATGCGTCCGGTTGATAAATGCAATCGTAATTAAGCCTGTATTTTGTACTTGTTTGTGTATGGCATAAATTTGGCGCTTGTTCATTAGCAATGAGATTTTACGCCACCCGTCCGCTTATTTGCGAGATCTCGCGTGCGTGGAATGCATCATGGCTTACAATATGATCGTAATATTTTCGCTCTTCTGTCGCACGCAAGTAAAGTGCGCGTCGAGTGTGATTAGTGCCGTGCAAAGTGCTCTGCAATTAGTGTATTTTGATGACTAGTGTGAACACGTGAGTGGCAGTGTTTTCGCGAGCGAGTACTGTGCGAATGTCATGGAAACAAGAAGCGACTGAGGAACGAGAAGGGAAGAGGAAGCTTTAGACGACGACGGAGAAACCGTGTGGTGAATAATTTATTATTTGTAAACTCTCATTTGTCATTTGTCGAATTAGTCCATTTCCATTTATTTGAGTGGCTTGAATAAGATAGAAAGATTTATACGCAGAGGAAAGCCCTCTGTTATGAGATAAGCTTCTAATATGAGATAGCAAGTTTTCAACATGAAACTTTAATCACACATCGTTATTTACAATTACGATTACACGATCTAACAATAAATTTTCCACTAAACAGATTTCACTCCAAGGGCAATAAATTTATGATGAAACCACTAGATGATGCCTATTAATTTAGCACAAACCCTGCTATCTCACAATAGGGGATTTTCCTTTATAAAAATCCGAGGGGGAAACCGCTGAAGGCATTGTGGTGTACAGATTTGCGGCATTACTGGGCATTACTAGGGCATTTTTTGGGCATTACGTCTTGCTGGGGCATTATAAAGATAAAATAAGATAAAATAAGATACAATAAGATAAAAGAAGATAAAACAAGATAAATAAGATAAAGAAGATAATAAGATAAAGTAATGCCCACTGGGCATTAGTGGGCATTGGTGTACAAGATTTTGGTCAGCGGTTTCCCCCTCGTAAAAATCTTATGAAAATTTGTACAAAAAAAGACACTTTTTTTTAACTACGTGATTATTTTAGTGAATATTCATTGGAGAGAAATGAAAGAACTCGATACGCCTCTATTCTTTTAAAATCAAGTATTGCTGTGCAGCGCAACGACAAATTATTTCTTACTTTTTGTACTCACGAGTCTAAATTGACCACTAGCGAATTTTGTCGTTTGTATTTTAAAAATATACCATTATATGTATAGTACAATCTCGATAATCGATCAATTCGTTTAAAGATCTTTGAACTTTCTTTTATTCCAACTAATCTGCAGGTATTGTGTATTGCAGATTGCGGGGCAATTTGTATTATGGTGTTCTCAGATTTGTGGGTGCTGTAAGAAAATTACACGGCCGTAGTACAGTCATTGTGACTTCTAAAGTGAAATCGGAGGGCCGAACGCAATGCGGACGATAGATTGCAGCAGCGGAATTGCAACTCGAGTCGCGGAATTAAACGGTTCCCGTGAAATACGGCAGTCAATTACAATAGCCATCGAATCGCGCGAAAATTTAGAACACGACGCTTCGATTCCGAGCCCCAGTGTCCGGCAGTTTGTCACCTAATCTCGATACGAACGGCCGTTAACGGGTTAATAGCGTCGTGAGCGCAACGTTCCGAACGCGGACTGCAATTTTTGCGTGCGAAAAGTACCGCGACCGATGCCCTGCACGCCAGAGCGAAGCCTGCAGCTGGCATACCGGTATTGACGTGCACCCGTAATTCGCCAATTATGCCCGACTGCGTGAGTCATTCCCGCCGATCGATCGGTCGGCGCTTAAAACATTTTTAACCAACTTGGCTAAAAATACGGCCTTAAATATCGCCCGCTTATCTTAAATCTGTAAACTGCATTATATAAGCGTTACACCATTCTCGAAAAACTGGCTTCCCTCCCACCGTTGAGAGATTAAACTTTATTATTATATATAAAAGTACAAATGTATATTATCTTTAAAAAATAATTTTCATACGCTCGCATTCACACGAATAATTAGATCTTAGCATTTAACGAGCGAGTGATATTTATCTTTGCCAGTGATTAAGTAATCGAACGAGTAATATTAATTATTCGACCATACCTGGCGGAAATTTTGTTGCGAAAAATAGACGGAATTTTCGCTTAAAATTTATCCCGAAAATCATGTAATCGTGGGACAACATGGCATTTTGAAGAGTTTTATGAGAGTTTTTTTAAATTCTTCAAAATGCTATGTTGTCCTATGATTACATGATTTTCAGGATAAATTTTGAAAGAAAATTCTCTCCGTGTATTATCTCAGCCAGGATTTGAACGTGGACCTCCCTACACTCTAGGCGGGCGTTTCTCCCACCAATTCAACCACTGAGGCGTGTGGTAATATTTATCGTAATAAACCAGGGCCGGCTTGAGATTTTTGAAGCCCAGGGCTATTGACTTTGTGAAGGCCCTTTAACGAAAAAGCGGGTGGGAGGACATTTTATACAAAAAATGTAATATATGACCGTCTAGTTGAACTTCTGCATTTAGACAATTCAAACTGTACTTAAGTCATAAACGAACCACATTACTTACAAAATTATATCGGGTGAGGCCTCCTAGTAAACGAGGCCCAGGACTATAGCTCTCCTTAGCCCCCCCCCCTAAATTTGGGCCTGCAATAACCTTTCAAATGATGTTTCCGAATGTCACACTTTCGTGACTGTTTCGCGACTTGTTATTTAACTCTTACGCAATTCGCAAGATGGTTTATAAAGTCTGTTCTTTATAGCTGAACTAGTGCAGCCAGTTGAGCTACAGAGAACAGATTCATAATGTCCTGGAAACTTGGAGAGCGCCGGTCCCTTTAAATCGAGACGCAAAAACTCCGGGTCAAAGAGCTGCCCGTCGCGTGACTCACGGTAGATGGTTCCGGGACACCCTGTACACTTGGCTCGGGTCTCGATTAAAGGTAACGCGCTTCGCGGTGAGGGAGCACAGAGTCCGCTAGACAAGTACTAATGCGTCCAGGATACGCGGTCGTTTTACCTCGCCGCGGCGATGTCGCGATTACGCTGGGATCGGCCGGCCCAATCGGCCGGGTTATCGTCGCGCGGCAACGTGTACCGTACGCCGCGTATCGTGCATTTTCATGTACGGACCACGTTAGGTACTTAGGTGATTCATGCCGGCCGGAATGCCGCGATGTGGCAACGCTCGCACACCGCGCGCGGCGCTTTAAAGCTTATTCTACAATGGACGCTAAACGCAAGACTCTAAACCGCAACGCAAGAAATCGGCCAATGACAGTCCACCATTCTTCCCATATTTGACTGTGATTGCTCGATTTCCTGCGTTGCGGCTTAGCGTCTTGCGCTTTGCATCCATTGTAGATTAGCTTAAAGCGTCGTCTACAATGAACGCAAAACGCAAGACGCTAAGCCGCAACGCAGGAAATCGACCAATCGCTGTCAAATATGAGAAGAATGGTGGACTGTCATTGGTCGAGTCGCTGCGTTGTGGCTTAGCGTC
>NW_011967099.1:279951-301856 GCF_000949405.1 Vollenhovia emeryi | reverse complement strand
CAAAACGCAAGACGCTAGGCCGCAAGCAAGAAATCGACCAACGACAGTCGATCTTTCTTCTCATACTTGACTGTGATTGGTCGATTTCTTGCTTGCAGCCTAGCGTCTTGCGTTTTGCGTTCATTGTAGACGACGCTTAAAGCAATGAACGCGAAACGCAAGACGCTAAGCCGCAACGCAGGAAATCGACCAATCGCTGTCAAATATGAGAAGAATGGTGGACTGTCATTGGTCGAGTCGCTGCGTTGTGGCTTAGCGTCTTGCGTTCATTGTAGAATAAGCTTAAGGTGAATCCAAACCGAGGCAGCAAAAGCGAGCGAGTTTCGAAGAGCGCGGGCGATCCTCTCGACGTATCGACGCATCGACGTAAATTCGCCGAAGTCAACTGGACTCGGTCCCGCGGACTTGCGAGCAAATTTGCCCGTTCGCGCTCGTCGCCCGGTCTGGAAGCACCTTTAACGCGCGACAACGGGCTCCTTCGTGCTTCGCTTCGGGTAAGGGCGCGCGGGGAGGCGCCGCGGCACGTCCGCAGCACCACGCTTCGCTTCGCCGGTTCTCTCTCCTTTCTTCCATCCGTCCGTCGTTTCCACCTCCTTGGAAGTCGCCCGGATGCGTGCCGCGCCGCGCCGCGCGCGACGTGCGGTTGCGTCACGTTCGATTCCCGGTGCGATTCGCGCGGAATGGAGAACGGAGCCGCCGCGCCAGTTCGCGCTGACAGCTCTTTTTCCCCTCGCGTTTCTTCCTCGAATTTGCCTTTAACGCATCTCTATCGCCATTCGTTTATGTATATTTTTTTCATATGCTCCTACTTAAAATATGGAGGAAAGTTCTCTATTATGAGATAGATTTCTAATATGAGATAGCAGGTTTTCACTTTTTTCGCAACGATTATACAATCTAACGATGAATTTTCCACTAAACAGATCTCGCTCCAAGGGCAATAAATTGATAGTGGAATCAACTGATGAGGCCTGTTAATTTAACAGACCCCCCCCCCGTTATCCCATATTAGGATCCTATCTCATAATAGGGGACTTTCCTCTGATAAAGTTAAATCAGGACCATTATAAATCAAACAAGAAATAAGGTAGCCCAGACGGAAAGACAAATGTAGCTGCCGCAACTAAAAACTACACGTGGCAACTAAATTTCAATTGTAAAATATGGACAGCTAATATTTAAATGTGATAACTAAATATTCTGCTACTGTGCCTATTGTATTGGGTGCGATAGCAAACCGTTCGCTGTGGTTTAGAAATTTTTAGTTACGGTAGCGTAATACTTTTAACAAACCATGATTAAACTAAGAGTAAGGTACAAGCTCGCTGTTATTCAATAAAAGGAATAAGGAAAAATTAGGCCGATATAATTACGAGCGATTAACATATAGACAATAAATATATATGTATAAAATTATTACAATTCAAAAATCAGGGGTCAGTGTTAAACCCTGTAAATTACAAGGGAAACGCACGATGAGCAATCAACGCGATCCTCTTAATCCCAAGTTTAAAATTAAGTATAAAAATTAATTTAAAAAACGATAAAATACGGACGTTTCGACTTTACTCAGTCTTCATCAGCGTGTAAATTTCTTACAATAATATGTCACTGGTATTAATAAATTAAGTATAATAAATTAGCGCACGTGTGGGTTTTTTTTATAAAGTTACTTGATGTATATAGGCGAGTTTCCAGTCGTAGTCGAATCCATTGTATTCAGATGTATTGCACATTAATGAGTGTGAATTGTAATAATTTTATACATACATATTTATTGTCTATATGTTAATCGCTCGTAATTATATTGGCCTAATTTTTCCTCAAACCATGATTAGCTACGGTAGCGAAATTTTTTTTTCAGCATATTAGATCCAAGCAGGATGTAGGCAGCCCAATAATTTTAATATGCGAACTCTCGTACCATTTTTCCACCCGTACTGCGCGCCTTTCCGAAAAGAATTACGTTTCTTGTTTGAGACTACGATGTTTCCTCATTAGAATCTTCCGGTTTTACAACTCGCGCGTTCGATTTTCGGTGCAACTCGTACCGGATGGAGGACAAAAGCTTCGATTTGCCCTTTTTCCTCTCTTCCTTTTTTCTCGGCTCGCAGCTTTAACGCATTTATCATCTGCAATATTTTTCTAGAGTCTCCCGATTTTATAGTTGGCTCAAAGTGCTAGAGCTCGTATCGCTAGCACGTGCGTACTTTGTACGAAAATGTCGGAAAATTTATATTTCGTACACACGAGCGCGCTAGGTCTTTCACTGCGCCGGGAACTAGTAAAATTCTCCAAGAGAGCACTCGGGTTCAGTTTTTAGCGTGAACGTTGCGTAAACGCTATTGCGAGATCAACGTCTATAGAAGACGGAAATTTTTATAACGCTTAGGAAACGGGCGTCTCGATACACCGCGTTTCCTTGTGCTTGATTTTACGCGAAACTTATTGCTTCCTGTTTTGAATCCGCCCGTAAAAAATCGTGCCGTTCACGTCGGTCGCGACGTTACGTAATTCAAGAGCGTGATTTAAGAGGGAGTTTCCAGCTGGTGGGAGCTATGATTCATCGCGTCACGTAGAGAAAATATTAAAATCCATGCAAACGCTTTTAAACGCGTCCTTGGTCCGGCTGTTTGCCGCCGTGGTCCGTGATCCTCTTGTCCATTAGACTCGAACGGCCCCGTTCACGTCTACGCGGTTAATCCTCAAAAATGTCGTGTATCGCGTCATATCGTTGACGCTAATTAACGCTGTCGCTACTCTCGGATTCAGGAAGGAGGGTTGCAGAAGTACCATTTAAGGCGATGTTTGGAGATTGTTTGGTACATGTACCAAAGTGTACCGCAGTGTACACTCGGCATCATGCTTTTACACCTGAAAACAGCCGTTAAGTAGAATATATTCCGATAGAAAAATTCATTTAAAAATTTTTTAAATTAATTTTCCCATGTACCAAACAGTCGTCAAAAATCGCCTTTAATTAATAGCGAACGCGGTTGTTCGCACTAAGTGCGCACTAAGACTTGTTCGTAGTCAATTCTTATATTTAAAGTCTACTTAAATACATGTTCAAAAATCATCTAGCAAAAAAAAATGATCGTACGGATGCTATAAATTATTTTACTAGCTAAGAAGTATTTCAAGAGATATTTAAGGCGATCCTTAATATAAGAATTGAAACACGCCTGAGTGCGCACTCGGTGCGCACTAGTGCGAGCAACCGAATTCGCTATAAAAGCCTGGGGGTCAATTCTGTATCATCAACAGTGAAAACGCTGAAGGGACAGTTAGAAAGAGACAAAGTTACTCACTTTTAGCATTTTCACTACAATGTAAGGTACAGAATTGGCCCACTGTTCACGATGCTAACACCTGGTCCAAGTTCTAGTTCCGAGAAATGTGTAGCCAGTCAACTTGCAGCTTTTATGGGGAATAGCCTTTTCTTCTCGAAACTTAGAACTAGCATCGTGGACACAGGCCTTGAGACAACTTTTGCGGGACAGCGAGATCGGCGGGGACGAATACTTCCTGTTCTTATACGACACAGATAAATGCGCGACAGGTATTTTTGGATGCCCGAGCCGCGGCCGTCTCTCACGCACAATATATCCGTGGATTATAAAATACGGCTCTCTTAACCCTTTGAAGCATACATTTTTCTATTGAACCATTTTTTTATGAAACTTTGTATACAAGGATTTTTGGGATTGCTGATTACGAATTCGTTATCAGATTTCCATAATTCAAAATGGCGGATTCAAAATGGCAGAATTTAAAATTTAAAAGAATAAATCGTTCAACTGTAATTCACCTATGCTAAGAAACATTATTTAGATATTATTAGGACCCATAGAATCTAAATTCCAGTTGAAGATTCTTATAGAATATAAAAAATAGGGCGCGCGAAATGGCAGATGCAAAATTGAAATTTCATCATTTCTTAGAATTTACTCATTCTTGGTACTACCCAGAGCTAACGACGTGGACGCGATGGGTCCCTAAATACCGTAATCAAACGAAAATGCTGAAAAACTTGAAAACTTAAATATTCACGTACTTTGTATCCGCCATTTTGGGTCGGCCATTTTGAATTTTGAAAATCTGACATCAGATTCGTAATAAGCGACTCCGAAAACCCCCTTGTACAAAGCTTTCAAGAAATAATCTTAAAAACTTGGTCAATAATGAATTTTTCCGAAAAAATTGTTTTTTCATATTCGTTTATTTATAAAAAAAATAGTCAGAGGTGGATCGCCAGTGAGTAAAAACACAACAATAAAGGATTATATCGACGGTAACTGACACAGTATATTTTCAATTAATACACGAAACGTCGTTGCCAGTTTTATAAAACTTTTACAATAAATATTAAAGACTATTCACATTTTTTTATCTTCTTTTATCGCTACGATACCCAAAAAATGCAAAAAAAATCGAGCTAAATACGCTAACTAAAAATTAAATGGCCAAAAAGTAAAAAGTTGAGGTGGTAACGTGGGTTACCACCATGCTTCAAAGGATTAACGTCGGTTGATCCTAACGTTGTTGCCGTACGAAGACAAATTTGTCGCGGCGAATCGCGAAGAACAAATCACGCGTAAACATTTGTTTTATTGATATTAAGGGTTTTTAAGTTATTAAGTTTACGCACAAGAATTCTCAGAAAGGGAGGTAAGATTTTATAATAAAGTATCATTACGTATAACAGCAAGTATCTACACGTTTTACACGCATCGCGTCATTTCGGAGCTGAGTGCCTTGTCCTAAAAGAGCGATAATTCGCTTCGATTGTTTTTTCTTAAAATCTCTTGACCCCGACGAGCTCGTTTCGCAATTTATCGATTGCATAATCTCGCTTGAAAAGGGAAAAGGGGGTGAAAAGACTGTTTATTTTATCGCATACGTAATTATAAACAAAGCCGAGACGCTCGAATATTTCACACCCTCGGCGTTTCTCCGTGCTTGCGCTATAAAGTAACGCTCTCTCGTCGACGTAAAAGCCATCGCGCTCGTTAAAAAGGAAACTTTCTACGCAGGTGAAAGCAGCGTAGAATAATCTCGATGAGTTCAATCCTCGATGCCGCAAATATGGAAAAATGTACCGATCGTCGCGATAAACGCAGCGATTAGTTTCACGTGCACCGATCGGCGTCGAGATCCGAGGTCTCGGGAGTTGCGTTGCGATACCCAGAGATGAAACCACGGCACCGCGACGAGTTTTTCCCCGTTGTCTCCAACGGGGATCGCGAACGTAGGCGAGGGTGGCCGTGAGTCATCGCGCGCGTCCTCAGGAATATCGGATGACGGAAAAATTTCCGCATACTCGCCGGGCATATTCGTACCTCGTACACCGCGCGGAGAAAAGACGGGAAGGAATCTGTGGGAGGATATAGAAAGTGCCCAGATAGCACAAAGGCGAACGTAAGTGCATAAAGAATTCATTTGAAAGGATACCTGCAGAATTAACGTTTATTTACACGTGTCCGTGACGTGTTCGTTCAGTTCCGTGAATTTCTATCAGTATCAGTGATAACAAATATTGTTTTCTTGCTTTTTATGGACGTGTTCACACACGTCCGGCATAGTGCCGTATTCGGGCTGTTCTATCTTATTTGCTTCTTCTTCGTCTGAAGTTATAACAATTAGAAAATAATCTTTTTTAAAGAAAAGGTAAAAAGGACGCCAAGTATAAGCGTCATCCAATCAAGAATTATATAATTTAATTATCTGGATATATTTTGTTAGAAATAAAATACATTTTACTCTACAAAAGAAATGATATCATCAAATTGCGCCAACTAAAATGGATATTTATACAAACTAGATACTTACTTCATTATTTTTTTTATTAAATAAAATGTTATATCCAAACAATCGAGCATAAGATTTTACCGAAAGAAATAAGGGAGACAATAATATTAATGAGACAAATTTTTAATACTTCTTCAATAAAAAAATTATGCAAACAAGTTTAGTACAAATAAATATTTTATTAAAAGATGAGCTTTTCTAATTTGACTGTTGGATACATGTCGGTCCTGATTCATGGCATTATTGTTTATTAGAAAAACCTGGCGCTGTTAAACCAAATTACAATTCAAGACTTGAAAAATACTTTGCGAATTTACTGTGCTATCTAGGTGGTAACTAAGGAAAAGAAAAATTTCTAAGGAGAACTAGAGGAATCTGTTACCAAAATTTCAATCGACGTATTTACACGTCGTTGAGGTTTAAAATCAGTATCTTTACGGAAAGGAGACGAGCTTTTCGAAAAGCCTGGGCGCGCGGATGAAACTGATCTCACGTGAGAGAGACGACAGACTCTTTTCTATCCTTCTCTCGCAAAATTCGCAGGGACTGAGGGAAAAAAGTCATTTTTAAGAAAATCCAGAGAAATCTGTTACCGAGATTGCAGTCGACGTATTTACGCGCCGTGGAGGTTTAAAATCCAGGGTTCGTAAGTTACTTTATAAAAGTGTCCAGTTACAGTTACAGTTTCTTTCGCTAAAAATTTAACTAGTTACAGTTCCAAGTTACCAATTCTGAAAAGTAACGCGCTACAGTTACAGTTACTCGGAAAGTAACGAACCGTTACTTTGCAGTTACTCCCTTGCAATAAAAATAAAAATATCAAATCTGCGTTTGAATTGTAAAGTGTCGATCAAGGCGTTTGTGCGCAAATGCAATGTCTAAAGGTGCCGTCACATGCAGCGTAATCTGCGTAAGCGTAAAGCCCATAGGTCACACTACATATTGTGGATCACGGATCGGATTGAAATTGCGGATCGCGGAGCACAATTCAACCAATCGGATACGAGGCTGTCTCGTCTGATTGGCTGAAATGCGATCCGCGACCCTCAATCTCAATCCGATTCGCGATCTGCAATGCGTAGTGTGACACGGGCTTAACTTGCGTCAAACGGCATCAGCCAATCAAATCGCCTGGCTATCATTACACAAATCCGCCTAGTTATTTCACGCATTTTACGCTTATTGACAACACGCCCAATCCGATTTGATTCTTTTTCGCTTTTGTTTATAATACTGAGTCTCTCGTAGCGTTCAGTGGTATGCAGAGTGATGCAGAGTACCGAGTTTCCCATGGCGCGTATCTTTCGAGACGCGTAAATTGCGAAAACCAATTGCAAATCCGTTTAGCATTTCTGTTAGAGTGTACACGCACCGGCATAAATGCTGTCCCTATCCTTGTGAGGTGCACGCACACAACTACAGGGACTCTAGTTGTGTGCGTGCACCTCACAAGGATAGGGACAGCATTTATGCCGGTGCGTGTACAAGAGAAACTCTGATTCACTATTGGTCGTTTTAGTTACGCATTACGCGAAATACGCTCCATGTGAAACCCAATAAAACGAAATGACGTAACGTCTACAATAGTAAGTCACTAAAGTACGCACCCTCGTGCGATCTGTGGAAGTTTAAAATATATTATAAAGTAACTATTAATGTAACTATTAAATTAGTTACTAGTTATCGAAAAAATGTAACTGAATTAAGTTACAGTTACAGATGTGGAGAGAGTAACGAAGTTAGTTGTTTCGTAAAATCATTTATGTGACAATTGTTTCAAATTTTTACAGTTTATTCTTTACATTAATACGTGCAAGATAAGACTAATTAAATAAAAATTGACCGTCTCAAAGTTCTAAAAAACAATGTTAAAGTTTGCTATGTTACACGAAATATTACGTGTGAAACACGTTAAAAATATTATTACACATAACAATACAATTCGTTGTAATATTATTACACGTGTAATATTATTACACGTGAAATATTATTTGCACGTACTATTATGTGTTAAAATAATATTTGCGTTTGCAAACGCAAATGATGGTACATTTTAGTTTTTTAAGCTTAACGGTGAGTGAGATTCGTATGAGAAACAAATAACTGGAAAAAAATAACAATTATTGACCGTTCCATTTCAACAATGTAAACAGTTAAAACTGAAAAATGGGGAGAATTATGTGTAGTAGACATGAGTGTAGTGTAAGAGATGTGGCAACAGCGCCTCAAACTATAATCTTTCGAATCTATTTTATATTATGTATTAAGAGGATCCTTCAGCCGTCTGTATTACTGACAGAATTACCATTTTTGTAGTTATAACCTTTCGTCGTATTAAATTCACGAAATCAAACATGCTTGCGTACAATTACAGTATATGCATTAATGATCCAAGAATACAAAAAATATACAAAAAATGAGTAAAAATTTCAAAATTCATATATTGATTAGTTATATCCTTGTAGACGAACTGTCACTTCGTCATAACTTATGCTTCGTATAAAAGTTTTACAACTTGTACTCACATGAAAATGAGTTTCCTGGGATTGGATTACATGTAAAATTACTGTAAAACCCTCCAAATTGGGATTAGAGGTTTTAAATAAGAATATAGTTTGTATGAAACTTTCGCGTTTATGTATGGGTGTGATGTATTGTAGATGTGTGTCCGTGTGTATGTAGGCTGCGTTTCGTGTATTAGAAATGGCGCACACTGTCAGAGTTCGCCGAGCCCTGAAGGATCCTCTTAATCGTAAGTGTATTCTTTCGAACAATATTGCATCGAGATACATCGTTGTAATAACTGAGTGCTGGTTCCTGTCTGGAAAAAACTTTTGAGCATTACTGTCGCGAAACAACTACCTTAAGTTACCCATACAGCACAGATGGTTGCAGTTACATTACAGAAACGTTGCAATCTTGCAGAGACATTGCAGGGATATAAAATTGCAAACTTTCGATAGCAATATTGCAGCAATGTTTCAAAAATAATAAAAATACTATATTTTCTATTAAAAAATTTTTTCTAATTACGAGAATTTTATAATGTTATTTTCGTTGATACCAGTAATGCGCTCATTATTAAGTACTTAATCAGTGCGGTGTTGCTGGCAATCTCCATCTATTGCGAAGCGACATAATCTGCTTAGGTTGCTTCGCAATAGCTTGCTGTGTATTGAAAAAGGCCCGGATGCATATGTAAGTAGTAAATTCTCTGCCTATGTACAACAACAAATTATTCCAAAAATATTACACTGCAACATTGCTATAATGTTGCACTGCAATCTCTCTGAGGACGGACATTTCAATCCTCCAGAAACGTTGCAGCAATGTTGCGCAACTGTGCGCAACGTTGCTGCAATATTGCAATCTTGCAATGTAACATTTCCGCAATCTTCCTGCAATCTTTCCGTGCTGTGTGGGTAGAGTTAGGTTACCAAAGTTAGTTACCAAAAAGACGTAACTGTAACGGGTTACTTCCCAACCCCGTTAAAATCAGTGTTCCCAGCGGGAAGGAGGCGGACGCGGCTTTTTTTCGAAAAGCCCGAGCGCGCGTCCGTTATCGAACGGACACCCCGTATAGTACGCGCAGGGTGGGGATCTCCGCCGGCTGGCCGACGCGCGTACACAGACGATACAGACGCACGAGGGTGGCGTGAGTCATCGCTCGGCATTGGACGGCCGCCGGCCGGCGGTGGCGACATCCGGCGGAACGTGGCGGCGCGAGGAGCCAGCGGCGGGGCCCGGCGAAAATCCAGTCGTGATCCGCCACGCCCGGTGTAACGTTGCGACGAGCGCTCTCAACGTGATTTCGTCCGCGCGCGAGTCGCCAGCGGCCAAGGAACACACTCGGAAACACCTGTACCGCGCCGGTCCTACGGGGAGAAGCTCGCCCGCCCGATCGCTTCGTTTCCTCGCGTGAGAGGAGAAGCCGGTCCCGAGACAGTATCGCGCGCGAGAGACTCGGCCGTCGCCGCGAGTCCTCCCCGCGACAGTTCAGATCGAGCTTCCGGGCGACACGAGTGGTGCCCTGCGGATTCTTCCGTTGCTCGCGATCGGCCGGAGTCGGCCGGGATCGCTCGTCGTCTACAGATCGAGAGAGTGAGTCATTGCCGTTGTTGCAACTTTTCCTTCGTTCCGACACCCCTTCGCGGCTCTCTCGCCGTCCTTGCTCGGTCGCGCCCGAGACGTTCGAAAGTTCGGAATTCGTATCCGCGCTTATATCGTTCCTTCCTTTCCGCAAGTCGGACGAACAGGCCGGTTGAAATCCCGGAGATCTTGGAAGGCCTCGCGAAAGGCAGAGCCAAATATCCCCGTGACCTTTGCGTTTGATAAACAACGGACGTTCCGCTAAGCTGTTTGAATCTCTTGACGGCGTCCCACGGGTGGGGTGTTCGCGGTGCCGAATGTACCGTCGTTGTTTCAAAAATTTACTCCAATCTACGTTTTCACTATTTCTCCCAAGTTCTACAAATTGCAAAAGGGTGAAAAGTAAGATCAAAGTTAGCCTTCGATGGTAGAAACGGACATAAGTCGTTCTCATTTTGAGAAAGTCTTAAGCTAGCGCCACACTATGACGCAATTCGTGATTCGCAGAAACTCGTTGGACACCCATTATTATTTACCATGCTATTCTTAATATGTTATTTCTCGTTTCGTTCGTGTTAACTTTGACAACTTTTAACTTTTACCTGTATCTTCAATCGACAATTAGTCAAGTTTCAATATTAGTTTCAAGAAACCACTATTTTCGTCCAAAAACCGCGCGGCTAGCGAATCACTGCGAATGGCGAATCGCGCACGGTGAATCGACGAATTTTTTTTCTCCACACTATTCACGAATATACGAATCGCGCATAGCGTGGCTAGCTTTAAGAAAAGAGTTGAGACATTTCGAGCAGCGTTGAAGCTTGCTTTCCCGGTGACGCGAGCGAGATCACTCGCGTTTCGATTTAACCGAGTCCTCGAACATTTCGGAAACCGGAAATCTGTTCGAGAATCGCGAGGATTCGGATCTATGGGGAAAAAAGAAAACCGTTTTTTACTTTGCACAACGACTCTTTCTTCCCTGGTAACAGCCCGATGGATAAATAATGTCGAGTGTGGCTGTAATCGTAGCCAAAAGTTTTCGCCCACGTTCAGTTTTCTTTCCGTATAGCGCGACCGTCTCCTTATTTCACGACTTTTAACGTAAATTATACACGGTACATAATTAACACAACTCTGCGTCTTATATGTATGCACGTACACCAGCACGCTTTGTGAAAAATGAAGATCAAACAATATAGCCTTTGTGAATGTATTGGCCGACACGCTTCGAAATATCGTCAGGTGGAGAATTTCAAATTACAAATACGCATAAACGGTACGGCTACGTATCCCTATCTTATAATATATCATTCCTAATATCATTATGCATCATATATTAGTTTTCTAGCAAAATACATAAAAAATTTCTATCACAATAAATTAAAGTATCCCTGCAGAACACGTTTCGCCTATACCATACGAGTAACTTTGATACTGAATATCTCGACTTTGGTACAGACGCGGTTTTTAAAATTGAGCAGACCTATAGATAACACTATTAATAGCATATGGTCTAAATTTGAAGCAAATACATAGAAAATCGATTTACCAGTGAACGTCCTTAACAATAAAAAAACAGACAGATGCTCGGAAACATTGTTCGAATCGTAGGAACGATTTCGTCTTTTTCGATCATAAGGCACTATTTAAAAAATTTGCCGCTCGCCGTCGTTCAGCGTAGTTACGGGCGCAATTTGAAGTTGTCGCCGTGTAAAAATTTGAAGAGAGGCGTATACGCAAGACGTACCAGTCACCAAAGATCCGCGTAAAGCGTTTTTGTTATTTACGTTTGAAACATTTATGTACTAAAGCTTATCTTAAAAATTACAACGCGCTCGTCTCTCGATTTGCGCGATAAAAAATCCTCTCGCGCGGGTAACGAAGCTAAAATCAAACATGAACAAACAGGGGAGGGGTAACCTTGTTAGTGTGTACAGTGATGGAATCGGTGCGACACTTTTTTTAATGAGTTTACGAACGCGCGTTTAGATTCAGGTTTACGTTCACAGTTAAAAAATTCGTGTTAAATTTCACAGATGTCACATGTCCCAAACGGTCCACACAAATTTTTGTGTTAATTTAGCATAATATGGATACGTTAAATGATCACACTAATACTCTGTTAATATTTTAACATAAAATAAATGCAAATCTCAAAATAATTTTAAACAAATTTTGTACAAAATTAACACATTTTTAATGACAAAATAAATTTTTTTAATGTAATTTTGACATTTTACCTACAAATGTAATAAGTGAAATGACGGTTCGAAATCACTCTCACTTATGTTATATAGAATAGAACCAACATTTTATTTTGTAAATTTTAACAGATAAGTCTTGTTACTAATAATATAGAACGTATGTATTGTGTAAGATTAAAAAATAAGTACACATTGTGTTGTTTTAACATTTCTTTTCAGTTATTTTAATAATTTTACATTTGAGGTCAATTAACACAAGAGCAACATGTTAAATTAACACATGAATGTGTTAAACACTTAACACAAAAATTTTAACCGGCATTTTTTACAAGAAAACACAAATTTTCCATTGTGTTTCAAAACATTTTCTCTCGGGAAAATTTTACTTGAGAAATAGATCGGAAACGCTCGAAATGGTTTTGGAATGCCCTGGCAAAAATAAAGTTTCATAAGTATTTGTATAGCGTTCACGTGAGCGTTTGCAGGAGTTCATTGCGAGTTTAGAAGCAGTCAATAGAGAATTTGTAGAGCGGAAATTGCAACGCTGCGGCATTTAGAAGACGTTTGTATATAGCATTTTTTAACTTAACGTTGTAGAACTTTTATGAAACGTTATATACAATATTTTATAAGCGTTCTGAAAGCGTTCAAAACACAACGGTGTTGTGTAAGCATTCTCATAAAGTTTGAAAACGTATAAACTTCAAAAAAAACCTTCATTTAACGGTTATCAACGCTTCATAAAGCTTTTATTTTCGCCAGGGTTGCCATCGAGTAAAATATTCCCCGGAGAAGAAGTTTTGGAACCCTGAATCTAAATGCACATTAAAACAGTGTCGCAACCATTCTGTCCATCGCTGTGCAGTATCGCGCATAGTAGTTGGAAAAATTACAAAACTAGACGGTTACATCTAGGAAAAGTAAGTTTAATAATGAAATCTATCCGGCATGATAAGTTTACAAATTAGATCGTGGTACAATAATATTTCATTAAAAGATTAATTATTCTCTTAGATCTCACTTGATAAGAACCTAACGTCGTGAAGGCTATATTAATAAATGGGGCCAGCTGAGGTCGAATGAAATTTGCAATTTTTATTAATTACTGTTTTAACATCAATACGCGGACCCTTTGCTCCGAACTAATTTCATCATTGTTTCTGCTAATATTTTACATTCCGTACTTTTTAAAATCTCGTGTGTCCTCCTTGCTTGTCTTATAGAAAACATAGATTTTAATCAATAAAATTATCGACTGAAGGATATAATTGAAGATCCAACGAACGTCGTTCCAATAATTTTTACTTATTGTTAAAATACGCACAATTACTACTACCTATATGCCATAAAAGTTGTTAATTATTCCAACAAAGTGTTATCTATGCTAGCAACAGTATCGGAGTAAAAGATAATAAAATATCTATCAGCGTGTTGTAATATAGGTACGGGTTTTCCTCTTTCACGTACGTTTTTTTTTAGCTATGTTTTTTACACTGATTCTCAACCGCGTAACAAAAAACCACATGGAATACTCGACATAAAATGAACGGGCGAATATATTTAGTTATATCTGGTCTCATCTAGGAAGTGTTGGATTCCTTCGGTTCTGCCTATCGCGTTTGACAAACGCACAACACGCGCGAAGTGGAAAATGAAAGGAACGAAGAAAACGTTCGTTTCCGCCGCTCGTCGCCGATAAACGAATTGTTCCCGTAAATTTCCCGACGCCCCGATCTCGCGCAACGGTGCGTTATACTTGCGTTTCCTTTTCGGATACAGCACCGTTAAAGCTAGCGCCACACTATGCGCAATTCGTAATGCGTGATTCGTGATTCACAGAAATTCGTTGGACATTCGTTATTACTTACCACACTATTCGTGACTCGCAGTTCGTCGTGCGTAGTTCGTGTTAACTTTGACAACTTTCAACCTTTACCTACACAGTTGAGAAATTTGTGTTAAATTTAACAGATGTCACATGTCCCAAACGGCCCGCACACATTTTTGTGTGAATTTAACATAATATGGATACGTTACATGATCACACTAATACTCTGTTAATATTTTTACACAATATAAATGCAAATCTCAAAATAATTTGAAATAAATTTTGTGTAAAATTAACATCTTTTTAATGACAAAATTAATTTAAAAAAATGTAATTTTTACATTCTACAGATGTAATAAGTGAAATGACGGTTCGAAATCGCTCTCACTTATGTTATATAGAATGAAATCAATATTTTATTCTGTAAATTTTAACAGATAAATCTTGTTACTAATAATATAGAACATATGTATTGTGTAAGATTAAAAAATAAGTACACATTGTGCGGTTTTAACATTTCTTGCCAGTATTTTAATAACTTTACACTTCAGGTCAATTAACACAAGAGCAATATGTTAAATTAACACATGAATGTGTTAAACATTTAACACAAAAATTTTAACCGGCATTTTTTTTAACAAGAAAACACAAATTTTTCAACTGTGTATTATCACAGGACTTGTATCATAAGTCTACAATTAGTCAAACATGATAATCTCTTTGGGTTGCCAGGACTGGCTGACAGTCACGCTCCGGCCATGGTAGACGTACATATTTTATTTAGTGCCGTTAATTTTATACTCATGACTTAACTTTGTTATAATTGTTTACCGTTTAACTACATATTGCAATGACTCGATTAATTTTTAAGAATTTGTGCTTGATAAGGACCCAAACCCGTGGTCGAAACGTCGCACGTTATGTTTTATTTTCAACTTATTAAACAAGTGCCAGTTAAGGTCGACTAAACTGATCCATTGTACAATTAGTCAAGCTTCAATATTAGTCGAAAAGCGCTTGGCTAGCGAATCGCGCGCGGCGAATCGACGAGTGTTTCCTCCACACATTCACAAATCGCGCATAGTGTTGACGCTAGCTTTACGAAGGTGATTCGCGCGGACTTATTGACGCGGCGCGAGCATCCGGCTTATGTTAACCGGGTGAATCGGCGCCGTCAGTTGGATCTCGATCAGGAGGGATCCGGGGCCCCCGAAACGCGGCGTGGCGCCGCAAACGCGAGATCGTCGGAGACGGTCAGGTCGCGCCTCGCCGCGTCGTCGAGATCCCCCGCGATCGTTTTTAAATCACCGGATACGTGATAACGGGGTAAAAATGTTGATTTACCCAGTGCTCCTGCGCCGAGGCGAACCTTAGACGGACGCGCAGGCAGTCGGCTCCGATGAACATTGGTTCAACGATCGTTCCGCGAGCGAACCTGGATACCTACGTGTGTGCCACCTACATAATTCATATCGGTATGGAGCGACCGTTTTGACGAGGAGAGGAGAGAGAGAGAAAGGGAGGGGGAAAAAAAGGAAATTGCGGACGGTGTTTTGCAAGGAATTCTCGTGACCGAGACGGAGGAGATCGTCGCGCAAATTCCTATCGGCCGGCCGAACGAGACGAGGCGATGTTGGGGAACGGCCGCGAGTCTCCTTCCTTCATCCTCGCGCCTGTCGCGTGGATCACCGACGCGCGTAATTTAATAGCGAATTCGGTTGCTTGCACTTAGTGCGCACTAAGGCTTGTTTACAGTCAATTCTTATATCCAAGAATCGTCTTAAATATTTCTTGAAATATTTCCTAGCCCCTATAAAATTATCTGTATAGCATCCATACGGATTATTTTTTCGCTAAATACTCTTTGAATATATATTTCAGACAAAGTTAGATATAGAAATTGGCTGTAAACTGGCCTTAGTGTGCACTCATTGTCAGTGCGCACTACTGCAAGCAATCGAATTCGCTGTAACATTTCTGTGTAATGCGGTGTCTACAATGAGATTTTTAACACGCAAGATTTAAAAAAGTGGCCTATCACAATCGAATATGTGGAGAAGGCTATTCCATAAGAGCTGCAAGTTGCAATTGGCTACACATTTCTCGAAACTTGAACCAAGTTCTACCATCGTGAACGCAGGCCTTTATGGCTCAACCCTTTGAAGCATACATTTTTCTGTTGAACCATTTTTTGTGAAACTTTGTATACAAGGGTTTATTGGGGTCGCAGATTACGAATCCGTTATCAGATTTTCATAATTCAAAATGGCGGAATTTAAAACTTGAAAGAATAAATCATTCAACTGTACTTCAACTATGCTAAGAAACATTATTTAGATATTATTACGACCCATGGAAGCTAAATTCCAGTTGAAGATTCTTATAGAATAAAAAAAATAGCGCGCGCGAAATGACGGATGCAAAGTTAAAGTTTCATCATTTCTTAGAATTTACTCATTTTTGGTATTACTCAGAGCTAACGACGCGGGCGTGATGGGTCCCTAAATACCGTAATCAAACTAAAATACTGAAAAACTTGAAAATTATATAGTTATAGACGAGCGATTTTTGTCTTGCGACCATTTCAAGCCTCGTGGTATTTTGGGGAAGTGATTAATTCAAGTGGCGTATTTAGCAGTCATGCGATTCAAAACTGGCGAGCCGATTGCGCATTTCTCATTGTGGGCCTTATTAGCGAGTTCGTGCGACTGAATTATAATCGCGAGGAAAGATCGCAGTCGCTTTAGAATTCACTTGACGTCCGATTGACTTCCGAATCCTATATATTATTTTACGTCGACGTATATTTGGTACGGAATATTACCGATGTGTCGCACTTTCTATCAATAGATCTTTTCGACCAGTTTATGAATTTGACTTCAGCAGGAAACTACGAATTCTTTATTCGTAAAGTCAATATTTAGTTTTAGTTATGTATACCTCAGTTTTCTATTTTTAGTTATACAATCTAACGAGTTATATAAATAAGCAATTATGTTTATAACTCGCAAACTGAAGTGCTATTGTAGTTGTGCTATCCGCGTGCATCTCCGAAATTTGAATTTGAAAGAAAACTCGGTGATTTTACGAGGGACATTCAATAATTAGAGATAAATTGATGTAGAAAAAAACTGTGTATTTTTACAAAATGATACTTTTACTACTTCTCAACATAATCCCTACCAATATTAATATACTTGTCCCAACGATGAACTAGTTTTTTTTATACCAGATGCAAAGAAGTCTTTGTCTTGTTGTTTGAGCCACTTTCCCACAAATTGTTTAACCTCCTCGTTGTTGCTGAACTTTTTTCCTCGCAATGCCTCCTTGAGTGGACCAAACAAATGGACCATACAACTTTCACCATACTGTAAAATCATTCGAGAAAAGATTTTAGCTAGTTTTTCACCTTCAGAAAGCAAAAAGTTCAGTGATCCGTTTTTACTTTTTGCTTTCTGAAGGTGAAAAACCAGCTAAAATCTTTTCTCGAATGATTTTACAGTATGGTGAAAGTTGTATGGTCCATTTGTTTGGTCCACTCAAGGAGGCATTGCGAGGAAAAAAGTTCAGCAACAACGAGGAGGTTAAACAATTTGTGGGAAAGTGGCTCAAACAACAAGACAAAGACTTCTTTGCATCTGATATAAAAAAAACTAGTTCATTGTTGGGACAAGTATATTAATATTGGTGGGGATTATGTTGAGAAGTAATAAAAGTATCATTTTGTAAAAATGCACAGTTTTTTTTCTACATCAATTTGTCTCTTTAATTATTGAATGTCCCTGGTACATCCGAAATATTAATCCTTAGATTCTTCTGACTAGGATTAGATACCGGACTGCACTGGTATAATTTGTTTACAAAATGAGTGCTTTTACTTTTTTTCAATTACCGTTTAAAACAGTAATTTGCGAACATGTGTGCACGATAATAAATCTCACATGTCACAGTGGTCATAAAATTTTGAACAAAAAGTATTATTACTTTTACGAATTAGAAATCGAAGGATCAGCTAAAAAAATCTCCGGTGCAGAGGATGGCAACTTTTACCTAAGCGTGCTCACGTGGGACATAAACATCCGCGATTTGATTATCGTGTCGCACGTTATAACGCAATTATGTGTTTATAACTTTCAAACTGAAGTTCTACTGTAGTTTTGCTATCCGCGTGCATCTCCGAAACTTGAATTTGAAAGAAAACCTTGAGTGATTGTAGATCCGAAATATTAATCCTTAGATTCTTCTGACCGGGATTAGATACCGGACCGCACTGGTATAATTTATTTACAAAATGAGTGATTTTACCTCTTTAAATTAACGTTTAAAACATTAACTTGCGAATATTTGTGCACGATAATAAACCTAACGTTTCATAATTGTCCTAAAATTTTGCACAAAAAATATTATTACTTTTACAAATTAGAGATCTAAGGATCCGCTAAAAAAATGTTCCCAACTTTTACCTAAACATGCTCACGCGACGTGAGAACATAAACATCCGCGATTTGATTATCGTATTGCGTGTTAACGCTATCTCCAGACGGCCGCTTAGGGCTGTAAAACTATCCTTCAACTCGTCATGTGGGATTGCCCATGATATGTTGTTACGTGTACAGCCCATCGAGCTAGAATCGCCAAGTGGCGTGCCTCGTGCGCTATCGCCGCACGAGCCTTTCATTCATCAGTCTTATCGTAGCTATATCAACGTGCGCGGCCGGTCGCTATAAGTGACCTTGGATAAGCCACCGCTGTCGTCACAATCTCTTAAACAGATGAAAAAAAAGACGTGATTAGAATTTATTAACCCTTTAACTGCGAGATGGTTTGGGCAGCCGCACGAAGGACACCCGGGATCGTTCACGGTAAAATTTCTCTCTCGTCAAAACGAACTTGATTACAAACGTGGATTTTATCGCAAACCCTTTCTTCTCGAAACGTTGTGTAAATAAAAGCGAGATCAAAATTAACGCGCTATTTATCATAGGCGAGCGAGAAGGACGAGCAGCGGCGTAAAGAAATATTTGGTGGTTTAAATGACGTTGAAATATTCATCTTTTCTTTTTTACGCGGGGAACATTGGAAATCTGGAACTGAGAAAAAAACCCGATCGCTTCGCCAGGCGAGGGTAAAAGGGAGATAATCGTCGTCCTGCGGCGATGGCCGGCATCATTTGCGCGCGTTCTCGCCTTCGTCCTCTCGCCTACCCTCCCCCCTCGCGCTAACGATGCGACACGCGCTCATTGAATCCCGGAGTGCGAACACAATCGATGGCGTAACGAAGTTTTTCCTCTCGCTTCTCTTCCCTGCAACAATAGATACCCTTTCGGGCGAAATTCGCGGCTCCGTAATTTGATTTCGCTGTCGCGACGACGACGACGACGACGACTCGATCGCCAGCACGTGCTCGCGCCGAGGATAAGTAGCCGCCAATTATCGCACCTGCCATCGCCTCGTGCATATTCATTGTGGACACGTCCGATTATCGATCGATGCCGACGTTGGTCCCCATGGTCGCCCGACGCGTCACCCGGCGTACCATATCCGGATGTCCCCCCAATGACTCTTGGCGTCGACGGCGTTTGTACCGTTGGGGGCCGCCAGGCGAATGTTTCCACGAAATAGTCCTACGGGACTCCGGGCGGTTGTCTATTCCCCGGTTGCTATCTGCTTATCGATCTTCGACGAGATCTTATCCTTCCACCGCGCCCCGGGGTTTCCTTCGCGATGAAACATGATATCGCCCGAGGAGCGGCGAATATCGGCAGGGATACGTCGAAAAACGAGCCGATGGAAAATTAATATCTTTCATCCCCCTGCCCATGCTGCCTGCCCAGGTGGCGAGCGAGTGCTCCTGCGGTGTAATAAAGTCACTAGAGCGCGAATCTCCAGGAGAATGAAAGAGAAGACGAGAGGTGAACGGCGCGTGGTGAACGGCGAACGAGGCGAGGGGGGGGGAGGGGGAGAGACGAAACGAGAGAGGGCGGCGGAGGATGAAGGAGCGATGGATGAGAGGGAGGACTACGCAGGCGTCGATAGGCGTAGGTTCAACGTACTTGCTGCCAGGGCCGCACGATATATCGCCGCATTGGTACCTTCCGCCGATTCGGCGAACCTGTCCGCGAAATCTCCGGCGGGATCCTGGCATTCACCCTCTCGAGTCCCCGTTGTCCGAGAATGATCGACGCAGCGCTCTCGAGCGAGCGCGGACGACGAGACGTCCAGGATTTGGACGCTCTCTGGAGACTCCGCGCGGAAAAAGATCGGATCTTTGCTCTGAAATGAAGGAAAATAGGATTGGTGGAGAGTGTATGTATGTACATCGCGACTGACACGTAGGAATCTATTTTCTAAACTTAAGGGTCGAACTTGAGCAGAATTGAGGACTTTCTTTTTAAGCCAACGGCACGCGACGCTATTTTTCCTACTAGGATACATAGTACAACTAGTAGGTCCACTCTCTGTTGGACCCTTTGATCTGCGGTCCCGATCACGTGGTATTCCGCCATGCACTCGGACAGGATCCAGCAACGTGTATGTGTGTGTGTATGCGTACTCATCAAAGCCACACTACCACACGTACAATTTTTCTCTCATTGGTCTGCCCAGAACAATGTCGGATGCGCAGAAGGGATCGACGCAAAACGAAACAAATTACGGAGTGGACCTAACTAGTTATAAATTGCTTTCCTTTTACATGAAAACTCAGATAAATCTCACTTGTGACGTCATAACTCAGTTGAATGCATGTTCCTTTTGATTCTTGAGAAGTGAGATTCAACCAGATTTAACAGAGTTTTTGCACACGATCAAGACCGTGTGCTTTAATGAGTTTAATAGACTCACATTAATGACGTCATATCTGAGTATAAAATACTCACATAACTGAGTGACTCAGTAAGTGACACTTAAGTGTAAAAAGATGCTGGAGTGATTCTGCACTTTTGCACCTTTTGCACTTAAAACTGTCTGTTTCGTGAAAAGATTTGTGTAATACACAAATTAAATGGCTCACGTGTACAGATCGAAAGCAGCTTGCTATTCCGGCTAAATCAAAGAACAATATGGCATCACTGAAACTAACAATAAGTTTGTAAGTCTAATAAAAATTAATAGTGAGCAACACACATACCACATGTACTGTATGTGTGTGTTGCTCACTATTATTTCTTATTAGACTTACAAACTTAGTTTCAGTGATGCCATATTGTTCTTTCATTTAGCCGGAATAGCAAGCTGTTTTCGATCTGTACACGTAAGTCATTTAATTTGTATATTACACAAGTGTTTCCACGAACTGATAGTTTCTAGGTTAGAAAGGTGCAAAAGTGCAGAATCACTCCAGCATCCCCGAGAGCCAATCAGGATGCAGAGTTTTCGATCAGGTGATTTAAGGCTGAATCCTGATTGGCTCTCGTAAGCAATCCAGTAGGAAAAATATATAGTATCGTATACCGTTAGCTTCAGGCTGCACACAGAAAAATATATACTACCTGCAAGTAAATATTATTTGTTCCAAGTATTTGATAAGTTTATATATCCGCAAATCTATCATAATGTCGTCGCAAGTGTTATATTTACTCAAAACATATTCTGGTTCTTAGTAAGTCTAGTACTTGAAACAAGTATACTCGTACATAGAATTATTTGAAGCAAAACAATTTTGTTTCTTCTGATTTTATTAAAATAAGCATACGGAATTCTTCAATAAGTTTTATAATTTTCTTCAAAGAAGAATAAATTCTTTCTTTGAGTATAAGATGGCAAGCTTTTCTAAGACTAGTAACAAGTATATCTTAAAACTATTATTAAGAAAATATTCTTTGTTGAAGCAAACTATTACTTAAACGGAATAAAATAAACTGAGTAATTACTTTTCTTGACTGTACAATAATATTTTTCTATGTGTGGTTTCATATTGTCGCGCGACAAAGTTTTCAACACGCTTAAAAAATTTGTCGTACGACAGATGTAAT
>NW_011967099.1:267919-279037 GCF_000949405.1 Vollenhovia emeryi | reverse complement strand
GGATGTAATGGTACTCTGTAACTGATGTAATGGAACGAATCTTGGCCGCTTAAAAGGCGAAAAATGAGTATGCACTAAGCCCGGATCGGACAAACAAACGCGAATGAACAGCTTACTTGAATGAATGTGAAAGGTGCCAGGAATACCGGCGACGCCGTATTCGAACTCATTGATGCAACTTGTTCATTCATGCTCGTTCACGCTCGTTTGCTTAGTCTGAATCCGACTTTGTACGGCATTTTCAAGATTCTCCTGGATTTCTTGTCTCTCCGACGAAACGATAAAAACAATTAACGTGGAGTAAAAGCAATAAGAGATATTATACATTCACGACTCATACTCGCAATTTATATGAATATAAATAATAATAATTAAATAATAATAATAATTTTTAATTTTCTCATATCAAATTTTTCACGTAAAACGTCTTTGTGCGGCTGCAGCGACATAAAGAGATGCCCCGTCCGGATATTACAGAATAGTCAAGTATATCTGTGAGTATTCGCGTGCAGAAACAGGAATTATTCTCACACTTGGAGACGTAAACGCGGTTCTCGGTAAAATCTGGAGACATTTGAGGCCCAGTTTTACCAAACGTCGCTTAACTTTAATCTCAGTTTAATTCACGGTTGTCCCTTTCTCAAGTAACAGTTGGAAAGAGACAAAGAACGAATTAAGCTGACAATGAGTTTAAGTTATGCGCACGTTGGTGAAACCGGGCCTGAATATTCAAAAGCGACGTCCCTAAAAGTATCCATTAATCTCGCAAAGAACAATCGATCGCGTCCGATGTGCGAAAAGTACAACAATGACTCTGCGGTCGCTTTCAGGGCGATTCCGGTGGATTGTGCGATCGCACACACACTTGGATTTTGCAGCAAACGATCATATTTACGATGGTTACGTGACGCTACGAGGTTTTCGAACGCGATCGCGTGATGATCTCCGAGCGCGATTTATTCACGAGCCATTGACTCCGCCGACTACAAACCGTACTTTTATTATACCATGACTCACACTGATAAGTTAATCGTCTACGAAACGGCGCATTGAAAAATACTTGTATTACATCTTTGCCCCCTTCCGCCGCGAAATTTCGTAATGAGACGCCTAACCGGCGAGGGCGCGCAACGGTTTCGAAATTATATGTTGCGACGATATCGCGGCAATTAAAAACGTAATCGACGGCAAAGCCATTGGAGGATGTAACGAACGTCATTTTATCTTTTGCAGACGATCTGAAGCACGTGCACCAGGCTCTGCTGCAGAGTGCTAAGCGCGCGGGCTCCCTGGACAATATCACCGTGATCGTGGTGTTCCTGACGCCGCCGATCGAGATCGCCGCGCGCTCGAATCCGCTCCCGACGCATCAAGCACCGAATGGTCTATTACTGAACAACATGGATCCGAACAATCCGATCCCGTCGAATCACGACCAGTTCGACGTAAAGCCCGCCTGCATCAAGCCCGACTTCGACATGGACCTGCTTCTGAAAAACAATACCGTCTGCGAGGTGGCCAGGAACGGCAAGCACCGGGACGACGACGACGACGAGTACGATTACGGTCCGGAGACGGACGTGGACGCCGGCGAGGATGTGCACGACAACAATTACCCCCTCGCCGCGACGTCGTCGCTCGAGCCGACCCCCGAGGCCGACGAGTCGCCGTCGCCGGTGGCGGCCGACGACGACAAGAGGAACGACAACGATTATTCCAACCGCGACAATGCCAACGTCTGCCCGGTGGACTCGGTAGTTGGCGACGGCGACGTGGACAATCGTGTCCGTTCGAGTGACAGAGACGTTCGCGGCGCGGACGACGAAACCCCGCGCGACCACGGTGACGGCGACACGCGTGTCGAGACTGCTGCCACGCATACCGTCGTGGACGATGACGATGAGTCGCCACCCTCGCCGCGAGCTGCTAGTAAGTGCAACTTGTCCGTTGTAAGGGCGCGGCTGTGCGCCGCCCTAGTATACGGTTACGCTTATCACGCGGTGAGCAATCTGTTCGTGACGTTGGCGAACTACATCTCCAACTCGTTCGCCGCTCACGTTTTCGGTCTGCGCAGAAAGTGAGAATCGTGTCCCCGCGGTCTCGGCGTCCCGATCCTCCGACCGCCGGTCCGGAGACTCGATCTTCGGCCGACCGAAGATCACAGGGGACCGAAACGAAGACGAAGTCGCGACGAAACGCCCTGCGATAAGATTGCGCTAGTTGCTATGCGTGCCGCAGTACCAAGTATTTTACACCTTTTTCAGGGACAATTCAAGATATCTCTATCAATTGTTTCGCTGAAATCGCCTCTAGCATTAGCGAGTCCTTGTCCAGCAAAGACGACAATATTACTCGTTAACGATATCGCTTTTTTTTCGAGAGTACGAAAAAGCGAGTCTTTGTAGGGTACGCAGCTATTTGGCAGACGCGTGTTACAACATAGTCCTTCGTTTCCTACGCAAACGCGTCGCACGAGTGTAAAATTGAAGTGCACAGTGCACTCGATGCGATTTACATCACTAAAGGTAGAGTGCATTCTGTAATGACCCGCTTTTCGTACTTACGATTCGCAAGAAGAGGGGCTTATCCTCCTCATTCTGTTCACCTTGGTAACAGAAATACGGCGAACACTCTTATACCGTCGATTAGCTGCTGCATCCGTGATCACGGATAAACAGAGCCCGCGATCGGGCAAAGGTGTGCTATCGGCCTGCCGGTAAAATGTCACGCGCGTAGATTACAGTTTCTCCTTTTTTTTATACAGATATGCTATCATTATTTAATGGCCTATGTCGCCGCGTCAAGCATGTAGTCTACATCTTTAACAATATTGCGCTGGAATGATAGTTTTTCTTGCAGAACTTTATCAAAGTCAGTTTCACTCTACCAAAAGTGACAAACGTTTGATTATTGCGATTCGATTGTTGCGCCTAATGACAGGGTTGAGAAGTAACTCGTTACTTGTAACGAAGTTACAGTTACTTCTTTTTGCTAACTCTAACTTAACTTCGTTACTTTCTCTACATCTGTAACTGTAACTTAACTCAGTTACATTAATAGTTGCTTATATATATATATATATATATATATATATATATGTTCAACCACCACAGATCGCATTAGGCCTTGCATTTGCGCATAAACGCCTTTATCCCCTGCCGGAAATAATTCTACAAAATTCTACAAAAAAATTAAATATAACTGCCAAAATCTAAGAAATTCTACGTAAATTTAAAAAGTGTTATAAAAATCAATATAAAAATGCTAGAATTGGAACACTTTTGTTAATTTTTGTAATATTCTACAAGTAAGCAGATGCTTTAATTCTTTAAGATTTCGTTGTTTCTCAAATTTTTTAAACTAGTAAAGTTTTGTACTAATTTTTACAAAATTGTACATTTTCATGAAATACTACTTGCAATAATTTCTTGATTTGAGAACATTGTAATTTGTGATACTATTTTATAGATATTTTTCCAAAGAAATAAATGTTTCAACGAAGATATAAAAATTTCTACAAATTTCTATTTCAAGTCAATTTTTTGTAGTTATTTATAGAAATTTTTTCCGCTAGGGTCGCCGCTTTACAATTCAGATGCAGATTCGGTATTTTTATTTCTATTGCAAGGGAGTAACTGCTAAGTAACGATTCGTTACTTTTCGAGTAACTGTAACTGTAACTAGTTACGCGTTACTTTTCAGAATTGGTTACTTGTAACTGTAACTAGTTACTTTTATAAAGTAACTTTTCCAACCCTGCCTAATGAACAACGAAATTTGTAGGCTCGCAAGTTGACGGACGTATTCGCTGCGCGTGTCAGCGAATATACCGTACGAAAAAACCTGTTTCCCTAATTGACTTTAAAATTGATTCTATTTAACCCGCATCGGCAGCACCGCGAAAAACGGAAATTGATGTCCAATATGGGTAATAAAGAGTAACGTTTGCCATAAATGCGCTTTCTCGATAAGCGGAAATATCGAATGTCAAGTCTCGTTAGCGTAAATGGGCACCGCAAATCTTTATATTATTAGATAAGCAATTCTTTCAATGCTCGTCTTCGAGAAGCGAAGGAAAGGCTCCTGAATATTACGGCATGACGATTATTTACGGTAAAAGATAGTAGATAATACTATTTCGGAGCAATAATTAGTAATCGATGTGGCGTACGTCACTCTAAAAGTTCAGAGATAAATGAAACTTATTTATAGTAAATTGATGAAAAATGACAAAATGACTTTAACAAGTCACGCTATCTCGGGTGTGAAAAGATTAGAAAATTGATGAAATCATTATTCATTTATTTAACAAGAAAAAAGCTTTTAACAAAACCTTTCATTCGACAAGCAAAAATCTTTAACAAATTACCCTGTAATATTAAAATACGGTGTGTGATCTGATTATTGCTCTACACGTTATCTGTGGCGCAAATATAGAAACATGGCAATTACGTCTCAAAAATGTTTGCATTTACTGAGACAAAAATATTTTTACAATGTCTGTTTTTAACGTCTTATTCTGGTTTTCTACTCCACTTTTTGCTCTCTCTCTATTAAATACTCATCGTACTCGAATCATCACGTGCGAAAACGCATCTTTCATGAAAATCGTAAAGCCCGTATCGGACTACGGATGGAGATTGAGATCAGATTGAAATTCGACCAACCGGAGTAAAGTTTACTAATCTCAAGTTTAGTGAATTTGACTCTGATTGCCCAGTGAGAAATGATTCGTCGAAACGACGTCGAATCGACATCAATCGACGAGTTATTTCTCGCCGGGTGGTCAAATCTAAATCCGTAGTCTGATACGGGCTTTATGCTGTTCTGTCAATGACGCGACGATATTTTTACGTGGTAAGGGCGTATTGATATAATTTGATATATACATTTCCTGTCGTAATTACTGTACTCTTTAGGCCTGTTATACAATACGTTGTACATCGCCGTCGAGACGTAGCCAATGGTCCAATGAGAAAATTTCAAAAACTTCAATTATTTTCAAAAAAAAACTCTGGACCATCGACTACGTCCCGACAGCGACAAACGACGTATTGTATAACAGGCCTTAACAAGAATACAGCAATTTTCCATTATCGTTATCGCCGGGGATTTGAGATAATTAACAAGTACCGCCATATGTCCCCGGCTGGCTCGGGAAGCGTGTACCGTTACGGACATTCGAATCGGGCGCGCGAGGCGCCGAGGGCTCGCGCCGCCGCGCGGCGATTGGCCGCGATGGCGCGCCCGCGTCGTCGATTCGTCGCGCGGCGGCCAATAGGGCGGCGTGCCGCCAGTTGTCGCCGATCATGTGGAAGGGGCTTGTGGCCAGTTCGTCACGAGAGTCTCGAGCCTCGTACGGTCGTGAGTGCGCGTCGCTGGGTCTGCCCTGTGTGAATTTTCGTGGTGTATCGTGGTGTTCGCGCGCGCCCGGCATCTTCATCGGACACACCGTCGCTCCCGGTCGCACCGTAATCGCCGGCGCCTCTCGCCGAGATCCGGGGACACGCACGGCGCGGAGACTAGGAACGATCCGCCCGAGGTACGTCGCACGCGGTGCGCGCGCGCCCGCGCCCGCGCTCCGCCGGTTATCGCGCCGGCAAGCCCGGCAACCGTGAATTTGCGTATTTAAATTTGGAGGTGACGACGCCGCCGGCGGATCGACGCCGTGCGGCGGATGACAGGCGCGCGGTCGCCGTCGCCGGCCGGCAACCGGCGACCGGCGGTCGTGGCCGGCGCGGTCTCGGTGCGGCGTGACGCGCAGAAAAAGAATGCGTCCCACGCCGCGCAGGCTCGGTAGTGCCCGCTTATCACGAATAGGCGTGGGGATCGTTTCCGCGTCTACGGTTGGAGAGCCGAGCGGTACACCGGTCCCCAAGTCTTCGGGACCACACGCCAATGTTCCTCGTTCTTTGTTTCTTCTTTTTTCTCCCCCCCCCCCCCTCCGTTCCTCTGCCACTATCTCTTCCTGGAGCTCGTAGACGAGAATGTGCGTCGACGCGATTCGGCGTCCCGGTCTTCCTCTCTCCCTCGTGGTGATCGCAGGAACTAATGCGTCGATATATCGGAATCGAGGCCCGCTCCGCTCCAGATCTTTCTCGACGTTCGACAGGCTTCTTCGACTCCCACCTCTCGTGCGCGAACAAGAAAGAGGAAGCGGCATGGCCCTGCGTGACGCGGAGGGGCGGGGGGAGAAGAGAGGGAAAGACAGTGCCGAGCGTGATGCGAAGCGCGTACGAAAATACCGCGTTGTGAAATCGCCGTATTGTGTATTAGACTGCCGTCATCATCGCCCGGCGCGCCGAGAACGAAGTCGCGTTTCGCAATTTGTCAAATGTGACCCGCGATCGAATTGGATGCAATTCCGACGAGTTGCAATATTTAACGATACAGATACGCGAGAACGGGGCTCACGCCTCTCGCTCCCTCACATTTTTCTCTCGCCCGATAGTCGAACCTGGACAATTCTCCATAGAACCTGTAGACATGGAAGGGGGATAGCATCACCCAAAAAAAAGTATTCTATTTTTTGAGTGGTTCCCTCTTAATTTTAAAGGATTTTCCTATGAAATACGGACAACTTTTTAAAACAATTATGTTCTACTTTTAATTCGTCGTTTCACAGCTTGCGATTAACGTAGAATGGACTTTACAGTTCTATATCCAAAAAGCTATTAGCAAAAACAAACTCGCTCTCAAACGTGGGCCAGCAGTCACTTAAATAGGCTTTCTCCAGAAATTTTTGTACCTCGTTCATGCCGAAGAGTTACTAAACTTTTACCAAATTGACTGCACCACACTACACTGTCGTGTATGTTACACGTGTTTCACAGCTCGGTACAAACAGGGCAACTGACACTGCCCCTGTGTGTCGCGAACAAATGACAACCGTGTAACAAATAACAAGCGCACGTGCTGCGATTCGCGTATCCGCGAATATCTTGCGTATCCTTTTATTTTAAGAGGCTAGTATTACTGTAATGGAATTTTCTATAAAAGAATTTATTCTTAATTATAATTTATGAGTCTACTCTTTTAGAGAAGAATATGTGTTAAAGTAAGTGAGAAATGCTTCATATAAGATTTCTTGCTTAGAGGAAATGCTTAGAGGATTTCCCCGCTTATGAATAGAATTTTTTTTGTTGATATACTTTCCATGAGCTGAAACTGTGTCCAACATCTGTGTGACAAGGATAGATAGAAGATGACTTTGCTCTGTTATGCACATGCGTTAAATCGTACACACACGAAAATGTACAATATACGTACACAATCTACAAATACAATCTTGCTTTGGCCACTCATGCGCAGTTCGAGGGAAAGTCATAGAACGAGACAGAATGATAGCTTCTTCGGTTTCTTCTGTCTCACTTCTTGGACACACTTGTGTCGGTCCTTTTCCCCTTCCATGTCTATAAGTTCTATGCAATTCTCAAGCCTCCATTTATAAAGCCCTGTGTCCACGAGGTTAGAACTTGGGCCAGCAGGTCTCCATTTATAAAAACCTGTGTCCACGATGCTAGAACTTTGTCCAAGTTGTTCTAGTTTCGAGAAATGCGTGGCCAATCAACTAGCAGCTATTCCATAAAAGCTGCAAGTCGATTGGCTACACATTTCTCCAACTAGAACTTGGGCCAGCAAGTCTCCATTCATAAAAGTCTGTGTCCACGATGCTAGAACTTGGTCCAACGTGGACGCAGGCCTTGATATCCGAAATTATGCCGTTCTTAATGATCAACTTGGTGACCGATTAGTCATCAAGTTTAACGACATGTAATTTCTCTCGTTGACTTGGCGAGGAGAGAAAGGGTCCCGAAATTCAACGCGTCGTCTGCCCGGCGAGTTTCACGTGTTCTGTCCATAGAACTTATACTCATGAAAGGGGAAAAGGACCGGCACAAGTGAGTCCAAGAAGTGAGACAGAAGAAACTACTTTCTGTCTCGTTTGTCTATCCATCTTTCTATCATTCTGTCTCGTTCTTTAACTTCTCCTCGTACTGCGCATGAGTGGCCAAAGCGAGAATGTATTTGTAGGTTGTGTACGTATATTGTGCATTTTCGTTGTGTGCAATTTAACGCATGCGCATAACGGATCGAAGTAAACTTCTATCTATCCTTGTCACACAGATGTTGGACTCACAATCAGTTTCAGCTCACGGAAAGTATATGCTATCCCTCTTCCATGAGTATAAGTTCTATGGTTCTGTCATGTCTACCAATTTTCATTTTACATCATAGAATGAAAAAAATATAGCGTGACGTGACTAAACAAGATTATATTCTCACGGTCGCGCGTCGAATAGCTCACTTTACATTGCTATCTAACTGTGTCGGTCGATATTTTATATTACGATAGCAATTGTTCACAGGCGTTTAAAAAATTTTCGACAGCGCTGGTCTCGTTCGAAAAATCAGTGGATGACCGCCATGACAGTCAGCGTGATATTACATTTCCCATACGAATTCTTTGAGTGTTGATTGGCTACACTGGCTGTGTTCTCCAGAAGTTAGCGCTTAATAAGCGCTTTATGCTGATTGGATAGATCTAGAAGAATAGCTCTATTTCAGCACAGATCTGAAAGTATAATCCAATGAACGCAAAGCGCTTAGCAAGTGCTAACTTCTGCTGGACACAGGCAATGATAGGGAAAAAAATGGTTGCAGTTACCACAATCTCACTATAATGTATAGTCATCTTAGGAACCAACCACTTTTTACAATTCTTCCAATTACGTAGGTTATGGCTGACCCAACAATGTTACAGTTCTCATAAACGCAATATTGGTCCATGCAACTTACGATATGGTTGTCATAAACCAAAACGAGTTTTTAATTTGGTAAGGTGTACTACAAATATTGCAATAACAATTACAAGTAAGATCTCGAATAACTATGTAATAGTAATAATCGTATTTATATTGGAAGTAATATTCCCCGCTTTTTATTATACAGGGTATCAGACTCGTTTGTAGCCAAACTAAAAATTACGGTAGATTGGGTTAAACTGAGAAGAAAAGTCATGTATAACCGTTTTATAAAATTAGCAATAGTTATCGCGTAATTGATAAAAACGTCTGGCCGCGCACAAGGAGCGGAAGACCGGACCCGGCAGGAATGCAAAATGGTTTATTTGTTTATATCTCCTAGGACGCAGTAGCGAGAAGTACAGTCACGAACGACGTCACTCGATGCGTAACTCCACACGAGATATAAACACATAAACCATTTTGCATGCCTGCCGGGTCCGGTCTTCCGCTCCTTGTGCGCTCATTCGGCCAAACGTTTTTATCAATTACGCGGTAACTATTGCTAATTTTGCAAAACGGTACATGACTTTTCTCCTCAGTTTAACCCAATCTACCGTAATTTTTAGTTTGGCTACTAGTCTAACTAGTCTAACACCCTGTATACATACATTGCGTTCACTATGTTTATTGGTTACGTAACTTTGCACTTATAAAGAATAGTACAAGAAAGCACCTTTCAAAAAAAGATAAATAATCTTATACGAATGTATGAACTTATCCGTATTTATAACACACTATGCTGTTTTCTTCTTACGAGAAAGTTTGATACCGCGCGTCCCTCTAGTGGCGACATTCCAAACCACTTCACTTTTGTTTACTATGTGATTTAGTAAGGTGGCTAATAGAAATGTAGTTAAATTTCCTATTATTGTGATTGTATTTACTATATAAAATTAATTAACTAATTTACTATTCATTACCTGAATATTTTAACAGAATAATAGTTAAAAGCTTATATTTTATAGTAAATTTTTTAAATAGTTGGCATTACTGTGTCTATATGGTTGCTATTTACTAATATTATAGTAATTACCATAAAAATGATATTCCTGACTATAATTATTTTACTATGCAATTATAGTTTCAAATACCACATATTTTTCTATCAGTGTACAAAATAGGAAACTTTAAGCTGCGAAATATTAATTCGGCTACTGATTGTGAGATAAAAATTTATAGTATAATTAATGAAACGAGGTCTATTGAACCGCGCAGCTGATCCAAGAATTTAACACGACTGTTCTAGAATATTT
Organism: Vollenhovia emeryi; assembly: GCF_000949405.1. Classification (NCBI taxonomy): domain Eukaryota; kingdom Metazoa; phylum Arthropoda; class Insecta; order Hymenoptera; family Formicidae; genus Vollenhovia; species Vollenhovia emeryi. The sequence continues at coordinate 268,977 of NW_011967099.1, read as the reverse complement.
TAAATCAAGTTTCGTCCTAAATTATGCCAATAAAATTATTAAAACTTTTAAAAATTGTTTTTTTAATACAAATGACAGGCCTAAAGCAATCGTGAAAATAACAGTATTTGGAATTTGTCACAGTTGAATGATACCATGAGTTCATTTTAATTATTTTACATTTAAAAAAGGAGTATATTTAATACTCTGAAATCGTAGTAGTTTTTCTGTCAAATGCTGTATCAAGCGTTTTACAACGAGACGAGGGAGAATCGAGATTAACCAACGCGCAGATCATGATTCCGCCACGTGATTCGGCGCTTCTTTTTATCTCGGCGGATGCGAACCCAGAACCCCCGGCCCAGAGACTCGCAATTCTCGAGTTATTTACAAGAGAAACGTGTGCGAAAATTGTGTTCTTACGGAAAAGTTGTAACTTGATTAGGTAAAAGCCACGTGAATAGTCAATCGACTCGTAACTTTTCTGTGAGAGCAGAATTCTCGCGCGAACGACTCGAGAATCGAGCTCTTGATTGACCAGATTTCAATCTTAAAAAAAAATTCGATCTTAATAGTCTGCAAAAGAAACGTATGCGAAAATTTTACTCTTGCGAGAACGTCGCAAGTTGATTGGCTAAAACCCACGCGAGTAGTCAATGAATCCGCGATTTTTCTCTAAGCGAATTTCGCGTACGTGTCTCGCGCGGACGAATCGAGCCCCAGGCCCGACAGCGACAGGGGCGAGAGATAATTGCGGAAATCAGCGTCGATAACGTAAATGCATAACTGTGGCGTAGCCGGTGAATTTATGACGATGCAATTAATTCCCCGATCGCGCGTCGTTGCGTGTCTCGCGTGTTGTCGTCTCCACGTATTTATAGACTCAAAAGTAACGCGCGCGCGCGCGCGTCATCGTCCCCCTCCCCCCCTCCTCAAACAAACGTTAAGGTAATTGGATCCTATCTATCTATCGCCGTGTTCTCGGGAGCGCCGTTACCGATCTCGTCTTACGCGGCATCTAAGCGAATTATCGCTAACAACGCGAATAACACATGTTTCTTCATTTTTAAATCGTACAC
>NW_011967099.1:243652-262655 GCF_000949405.1 Vollenhovia emeryi | reverse complement strand
ATCTTAAGTATACTCTCAATGTGTTTTCAACCAATCATAGAGCCGTATTAGCGTCTTAAGACAACACTTAAGATGATACCGAAATAAGAATCGACTATGAATACCGGCCTAAGAACGCCCAGATCAAAGGTGCCGACAGAGAGTGCCCCTACTGGTTATAATACTGTGGTTATACTATGGTGTAACTCATTTGTTTTGCGTCGATCCCTTCTGCGCATCCGACATTGTTCCGGGCAGACCAATGAGAGAAAAGTTGTGTGTGTGGTAGTGTGGCTTCGATGAGTACATATACACACGCGCGCGCGTCACTGGATCCTGCCCGAATGCATGGCGGAATTCCACGTGATCGGGGCAGCAAAGATCAAAGAAGCCGGCAGAGAGTGGACCTACTAGTTACACTACTCTGGGAGCTGCCTTGCACTTTTCTGCAAGGAACATTGGGTCTGTTCTTTATTGCTGCACTCCTGAACTAGTGCACACTGGTGCAATGAGTTGGAATGAGAGGTAATCTATTTGTTTCATTTTAACTTATTGCACTAGTTCAGTAGTGCAGTAATAAAGAACAGGCCTATTATATGGAAACATTTGTGTAATACACAAATTGTGTGTTTATGTGTACAGATGGAAAGTTTTTTCGTGTTCGGAATCAGAGAACAGTGTGGTGTCACTGAAACTACGTTTGAAAGTTTAATAAGAACGTGATAAGAAAATTTCCTCACCTAGCCTAACACACAGAGTTCCGTCCGGGACGTTGAGCGATTCGTACGTCTTCTAACCAAGAAGAGGACTTTTTTATACTCGGGGTTGCATCATCCAATTGCATCACCCCGCGCGAGACACGATAGTCGGGCCTCTGCATTGTGTGAACTAATTGGAACTCGCTTGAAAAATTACAACGCGCACGTTCGCCATAAAAAGCAGTGCAAGATAGAGAACGACTATTGGTTAGCCGTGGCCGTATTGGAACCGTCTTGGATCCAGGCGCCATTAAATAGAAGAAGAAGAAGACCTAGCCTAACATATAAAATTTCCTTAACATGTTCTTGTTACACTTTTAAACTTGAATGAAAAAATTTCATCAGATTGCCAGTATTAATATAAATAAAATATCCAATTTTAATCGACCTCAGCTAGCCACATTTATTGAATTTACTCCTAGATCTCACTTGAAAAGGACCTAAACCAAAGGTCGAAACGTTGTGAAGACGTATTCAATAAATGTGGCTAGTTGAGGTCGATTAAAATTTGACTTTTTTTTAAACTTAAGCCCAATCTACAATGTGCTCCTTGCGTCTAGAAACATTCCATTTCGTAGTCAATAAATACGTTCAAAAAATTTGCCCAAGTGGATAAATTGTATATTATACACTGTACAATCGTACATTATCGACAAAGTTTTTAAGCGTTTCGATTTGTTTATATAAAATAGAATGTCTCAAGATGCAGAGAGCACATTGTAGATTGACCTTTAGTTTCAATAATGCCGTGCTGGGGCTCGATCGTGAATATTTTTCACTAGCGTAAACTCGTTATTAACGTATTCAATATTTATCAATGAAAGTGTTCACTTTTCACGAGCATACGTTTGAGGAAAAGATTCATGATTGAGTTTCTGTTTGTTCTCTGATTCAGTTGGAACAATTATACAAATGTTTCCACGAATTGACAGCGCTAGGTGCAAAAAGTGCGAAAAAGCGCGAAGCACCCCCTTAAGATTGTGCTTAAATACTACTCAGAAATATGAGAATGATGAATACTGGTCTGTAAAAATCGCGAGGATTGCGAGGACTTTCCGGACCTGAGCGGAAGCAGCCGGACCCGGGAAATTCGCACGACCCGTATGCGTCGTTTGCTCTCAAATAAACGCTCCGTCATTACTTGAGATAACTATTTACGTAACGAGCATTGTGCGTCGGCGGCGGCCGTCTGTTGCCGAGGCGAACGAACGAACAAACGAACAACCGGCATCACCGGCATGATGCGTCCCGTGCCGGCTAGTTAGACTTGCCGTTTATTACCTCGGAATAATTACGAGGCGCCTATCGTTCTTTTTAACATCGGCCTCCCCCCTCTCTCTCGCTCTCTCTTATTTCTCATCGCACTTCGGCGAGCTATGCGCGCGAGTGCCATTTTGCAACTGAAAATAGAAACTTCTCACGTGTCTCTCGGGCTACTTGTCCGTCTTCCATATCCGCACGAATCCCAAGGTTAAGCTTCTGCCGCCTTGCGCCGAGATGAGAAACTCGGGAAGGAGCCTTTTTACTCTAAAAAAACCGAGTCCTGCGGTACTTTCTATATATAAAATGACATACAAGTTCCTCTTTTCTCGGAGGGGTACATTTACAGAAAATAACCGTTGAAAAAACGAAAGATTACCACAAGTTTACTACATTTTGCTGCTTCGATCAGCAGAGCAAAAATTATCATTAAAATTCCTCTCGAGGGATTATCTGAAACTCGAAAAGGAGAACTGATGCTCTACGTCCATAAGATTCTTTTCACGCTCGAGCGCCAAAACTCTTCGCAATGTATCGAAAAATTCAGCATCTACTCGTCTTGGAAGAAATGCCAGGGCTCTATCGATTCTGTCGAAATTTCTTGGAAGTAAGGTTCTTCCTTACCCTCTTTGGGAAGGTTCGCTTGGACCCCCGAGGAAAGAGATTCGTCGCGACGTGCACGGAGATTCATTTTGTCGGCGTAACTTTTGCAGCGTAGCCGACGACTGTGATCGCGCGCAAATATCCCATTTACTTTTCGCGCCCGCGACTCGGGGGCCCGTGCAATTCCTTTTTAGGCCACGGCTGGTTTCTTGGCTGTGAAATACACGCCGCTGCGCCCCGACGTTTTCGTATGTAAATCAGTAAGCCATTACGAGCGGTGTCACTTGGTCGATCCGCATGAACAGGACATTGATTGAGTTAAAGAAACCTCCCTCTTCCTCCTCGCGCGAGAGAACACGCGAAAGTGCCAAGTGTATCAATGATGCAATTTCGTCTCCTTTAAGGCTGATTGTTCCAACGTCCGGTAACTTTTTACCCTTTGGTTAGCATTTATCTTTTTCATACAGGAACTGGACGGTTGAAGCGATTAAACCCTCAAGTCTGATCTACGAGGGATATTCAGAAATTAAGGTTACAACATTCTACAAAAATCGAAAAATGCACATTTATTATTGAAACTTATATGACATATTACGCAAGTATACCACTATTTTTCCACGTAATCACCATTCATTCCGAGCATTTGAGCCGTGGTATCAACCTTTGTATTCCTTTGTCACACGTTTCTGCCGCCACCTCCCTTGACCATTCACACACGGCATCCTTCACCTCTTCGTCAGTTGAAAAACGTTTTCCATCCATGTGATCTTTCAAAAGGGTGAAAAGAAAAAAGTCACTTGGTGCTAGGTCGGGTCTATGGGCAGGATGGTTCATCATGAATACGACAATAAAAGGATTATATCGACGATAACTGGCAAAGTATATTTTTAATTAATACACGACGTTTCGACCAGTAATACTGGTCCTTCTCAAGTATCATATTAGATGTGACAGCAAGAAATAGGTGATGTATCAAAGAATACGATTGTGCAGAAGTGCATAGTCAGGAAATGGAATCACTCCGCACAGTAAGAATATAGAGTTAACAAATTAAAAAATTGAACTACTTGTCGAAGTGTCAAGCGTTGTCAGCGTTTGAAGGGACACTGGTCGAAACGTCGTGTATTAATTAAAAATATACTTTGCCAGTTATCGTCGATATAATCCTTTTATTGTCGTGTTTTACCCACTGGCGATCCACCTCTGTCTATTGTTCATCATGAATGTTTATTCGACCGTCTTTAAATTCCCAGCACTTTGTCACTTTATCACGGGACATGACGTTGCTGTAAACAGAAACAATTTCGCGGTAGATGTTGGCGGGCTTGTCATTTTTAGCGATAGCGAGATATCGGATGACGGCTCGCACTTCACACTTGGCGGGATCGGGATTGCAGGGTTCATGTCACGACACGATTCTAACGCAACCAATCAAGCTACTGACCCGCCCGACCGCTTCTTCCCTTCAGTAAGATTCCTTTTTCATCCAGGAATACCAACTTAAAAATGAAAAACTTCCCTCAGCTACAGACACATTGCAACGACCTTAATTTCCGAATATGTCTCGTACAATGTACTCCTTGCGTCTAGAAACATTCTACCTTATATAAGCGAATCAAAACGCTTAAAAAATTTACCGACAACGCACGATTGTACATACAATGTATAATGCACAATTTGTCAACTGGCACGAATTTTTAAGCGTATTTATTGTCTACAAAGTAAAATGTTTCTAGACGCAAAGAGCACATTGTAGATCAGGCTTAAAGGCCGAATCAGACCAGCAATTGCTGGCTCGAATTGGATTGCGATTGGCGATTGTCCTCTAGCCAATGAGAGTCGATTAAATCGCTGGCCGCTTTGCTGTCATTGGCTAGAAGACAATCGCCAATCCAATCCGAGTCGGCAATTGCTAGTCTGACTCGGCCTTTAGCCTAATATTACATTTGTCGTGCGACGAATGTGACACCAGCCTTAGGCCGTCCTCAAAATTGTTCACAATTTCCGCCTTGCGATAAATCCGTATTTTCGTTTTAACCGGGAATTTCCAGCGTCTTTCCGAGTCTCGCTTTTCCCGGAAAGTCGCCTTTTCCGTTTCCACCCTTCGAAAGCTCCAGACTCGCCGCGATATATCCAGTCTACAAAAATACCTCGTCGTTCTACATTCACGAAGCGTACACCTCTTGGAACATACGCCGCCGGCTCCGTAATACACCCGAATCTCTTACATCTCGGGATATAATCGAGAGAAACTGGACTCTGTCTATCTCTCTGTTTCTCCTTTTCTCGCTCGCACATATACACACGTGCCCGCCCCTACGCGGTCCTCCTGCGTGTATAACTTTGGTTTAAAATTAACTCTCCCTCTTTGCTCTTGGCGACTGGCACCGAGACGCGGCACTCGCTCTGTGAAAATGAATAAGAAAAATACGGAAGAAAGGAGGAAGAGGACGACACAGGGCGCTCGCCCTTTTTCCTCCTTCGTCCTCTCCCAGCGAGCGTGCCGTGAGGATTCCATCGTGCTCTCCGACGAGCTGAAATTGCGCGACGCGCGACGGCTCCGGGCGTTGCTCGCTCGTCGCGACGTCTTTTCAACGGGGACGTCGCGAGGAACGAAGCAGTCACGTTTTTAGAAAGAATTGCCACAAATTTCTCAAATGTTCGTCCCGAGAGACGCGACGACGTTAGAACGATCGCCATTTGTCTTTACACGCCAACCTTTATGTATCTGCGTGAGAAACGACAAACTTGCCGTTTCTGCGACGACACTCTCTGTAAAATGAACAACTTGAATGTCGAGCATTTTCCTTTCGCGAGCGCGAAAATTCAAGGCTCCGTTGATTTGCCTCGAGGCCGATCGACTCTTTGTAACAGTGGACTGAAGAAAGCTCGGCGTGATTTATGAAAATTTTACAATTACTTTGCCAAGTCAACCAGAAGGGTGTAATACAAGACGGAAGGCTCACGATAAACGAGCAGAAATTGTCCCACGAGCCTTCCACTTTGTATTACAAATTACGAGCTTAACTTTATTTGGAAAAAAAACTGTAGTTTATAAGCTATATTTTTCTATTGTCCTGTAACGACGGATGGTTTCAACGTGTAACGATTTAATAAAAAGGATTGATCTCTACGCGCATTTCTCGAAATTCATTAGAACCAGAGCGTGCAGCTACAACTCTTGGAGTGGGCGGGGGAGAGGGAGGGGCCGCGTGTAATCGACGAGAGCTGCCGGAAGAAGCGAGCGTCTCGTGCGGATTTTACATACAGAGTGTCTCTCTCTCGCTCTCTCGCTCTCTCTCTCTCTCGCTCTCGCAAGGTCAACGTCCCGAGACGCGGGACACATGGCAACGAAACGGCGCGGGATATTATTACCCGAAATCGCGCGATATCATCGGGGTTGCGGGCGTTGCGGCGCTCCTCGCGTGTATCCGCGCGGATTCGAGGTGCGTTAGAGGCGATAAAGCGCGTGGGAGAGGAGAGCCTCGGCGAGCTGGCACGAGCTCTCGCGTTGGTGGCAGACTCGGGACGAAATTACGAACGGGTTGTTAAGCGAGCGCTGTCCGCGTGGGCTGCGCTCGCGGGTTTTTTTTTTAACGTCCCTTAACCAGTTTCCACATCAACGTTTTCCCGGCTCCGGCCAGGTGGGCCGACGGACGTTTCTATCAGCTGCTCCTTTCTACTTCTTTTCTCGCCTCCCTTTCCCGAGAGACGTGCTCTCGTTTTGTTTTTCGAGCCCAACGTTTGCCGATATCTCCGCGCCTTCGCCTATAATTTGAGAAATATTTTGCACTTTAGCTTCAGTTTTCGGAGCGACGGGACCTAGTTTTAATTGGATCTTTTACAAGTTTGCGATGGACGGAAGCGTCTACTGTTTCGACAGGCGAAAGTCTTTAAAAGCTTTGCGATGAAATTTGCTATGTCTGTTCAGTATATTAATGAGTAATATTAGATTGTAACGTAAACCGATGAACGTGAATGTTAATTAGACGCGTCATTATATTTTAGTAGCTCGTTTAAATTCGCGAACAGGTTTGCGTAATGAATACTCATTACACCACATTTCGTTGATCCAAATTACCTATTATATTAATTAAAATGAAATAGTTATTCCTTGAATCAAAATTAACCGCGTCAATTTGCCGTTTTCTATGATATGACGATTCTTGAATAGTAATAATATTATAGAAAGATTATTTTATTCGTGATTAATATACGTCGCGCCTATCTCATTCTCTCCTCGTGAAAATTCTGCAAGCCAGAATTACTCTCTTTCGCGAGTAAAAAGACGCGAGGAAATGCGGCTGAGATTTTTATCGGGTGTACATTTAACAAACAAAATGCCGGACAACCGAGTCGATTTCCAGGCCCATTGAATTTAACGGCGACAGAAAAATCCCTCGCGCCAGAACGAAAGTGTCCTTCGTTGCCCCTCGTTATCTCGGCACTGCTGCTGCACTGCATCAAACGCGAAAAGTGGAAAGAAAAGACCGCGCGCGGGTAATCCCCGAATAGATTGTATCGAACTGGTCAATCGACTGGACGATTTCCGCGGTCCGTCCAATCGGCCGGGGGTGACTCCTCCAACTGTCGCGGTGCACAGGTGGGTGGTGGCGGTGCGTGGATGGGGCGGGAAGGAGGAGAAGGTGGGTGGATGTGGAGGTGGAGGAGAGGAGGAGAGTGCTCCGGGGGCTCTGGACTAGATCGATAATGCATCTCTTGGCGGGCGTAGTTCCTCTTAGTCACCGGAGGGCGATCGCACCTGCGAGGAGAGATTCCTCGTCCTAGAGCCGCTCTCCGCCTCGCGAGAGAAGGCACTCGCGCGCGTATCAGCGTGCAAAGCGATCCGGGACAGTCGCTCGGAGTGCGGCAGCTCGTGTGTCCACTTGGGACTCCCGTTCGACGCGATTTCCACCGCGTATCTCGGAACGTCCTGCAGGTACGTAAGGTGTCCGCTCGCTACGCGCGCGTGCGGACGAGCCGCGAGCGAGCGGGTGGTTCTTCGAGGGTGATGCTCCCTAAATTGTCCAGCGAATCACGCCGGAATTACACCGTTGTCTCTCGGAGTCGCGTGCAATTGGCAGTAACTTCCGCAGTACGGATGTGGAAAAACGACGTATCTCCTTTGAACATTGCAAGCTGGCAATATGTGAAACGTTCTGTCCCCCCCCCCCCGTGCTCTTCAAGTTTTTTTAATCTGTTGCGCTGAAATTAGTCCAGCCCGCAATTTTCGTGAAACGTCGTCAGTTTCTGGTGAGAATGTTAACAATTTTACGAACTACTCTCCACGATCACGCGATCGTGAAATCAAGTTTGCGATGTAATTCGCGCGATGCTCGCCAAGTGTTCGTTATGAAAAGTCCGTAATTCGTAAGATACATTTTACGATTTTGAATCGAGGCCTCTTGCGAATTGTAAGTTTATCCAGTGCTAAGCTTCTGCGCTCTAAGTAGTACACGAAAAAGTGAGTTTGTAAAAAAACTCGGAAAAACGTAGAGGTCGAAAATGAATTGGTACTACTCGGGCGTCGGTGTACCTTCGTAAAGCAAAACGCGAGAGAACCCGTGAGACCCCAGGGAAGTCAATAAATTATTAGAGAACAGGACGCGCTCACAACGTGAGCGTTTGCTCGTACAAGAATACGTGCTCGCCGAATTCACTTTCCTGCGATAAAAAGCCACGGTGTGGCACTTTCTTGATTGGAGTTGTGCGTAAGAAATGGTATAAAATCGGGCGTGATTTTGATGTTACGTTAAACGAAAGTAACGCGACGTAAGAGATACATGTAACACAGCGAATTGATTCGTCAATGCCCAGCTCTAACTTGCCTCAACGCTTATTCCAGACCCTCTTCAGCAAGCGCTGATCGTGGCGGATAATGTAGCGGACAGCGAGGATTCCGAGGACGAGTGGGATTACTATCGTGTCGATCCGAACAAGCAGCAGGGATCCGCAGCGGCAGCTGTCGCGGCAGACGAGTCCCGCAAAGACATCGAGGCGCAAAGTGCACAGGAGAATCCCGAGTCCGTCGCAAAGGATAGCTCGGAAGTCGAATCTCCGGAAGCAGCGAACGATATTAAATGCGAAGAATTGCTGAACACCTCCTTGCATGAGCTTATCGACTACAACGTGAGTGTTTGTCTTGTCGCTTTTCTTGCTTTTGTCGATAAGGACATTGTCGTTCGGAAATATATATTTCGAATAACACTTTCTTTTTCCAGATAAGCTACAAAGAAAATTCGAGCGAGTCGGAGAAGGAGCAGGTTCTCCTAGATCTACAGGAAGATAAAGAACAGGATAATATGGATTTCCAATTGAATCCGGAGGCGGCCGAGTTTGTGCCGAATTTACCATCGCCGCCGTTACTGAACGCCAGGGATATATTGCAGGATTTTGCCATTAGCGGCTCTCCCCTGAAACAGGCACCGACGATGGATGATATTTCTATACCAAGCCAGAGCGAGTTCGACAAGGAGGTGTGTTACCGACCGAAGGAAATAGGCGAAGAATTCTCGCATGGCGGAGTTGCAGATCTGCCGAACAACACTTCGCAAAATATGGACGTATCCGAGATCTCGTCCACCAAGGCCGAAATGGGCGACGACGAATCTATGATGCATGCCATGTCTACCTCGCAATGGCAGAGTAATCTCTCGTCTCAATGGAATGAAAAGCCGGGCGACGATGCGGGATCCGACTTGGACGAGAACGACATTGTCACCAAGGATAATCCCATGACTATGTCGCTCGCTCCCGGCAACTTTATGGCGGTGTTCGAAAAGGATGTCGATCTGAACGCCGTACACATGTTGGACGACAGTTCGGACGGTGCTGAACAGGCGAACACGCCGCCGCGTTCGCCCGAGCCGTATGCAAACGATCGCGCGCACACACCCCTCTTGGAGGAGAAGGCCGCGACCGATGTCTTACGCGCGTCAACGCCGCAGCCGTCGGACGAAAACTCCGTGTCCACTGTGAGCTCTGAGATTAGCTCCGAAACGAAGGCCTCTTCCCTCTCAGCGACAATGCCCGAAAAGGAGAGTGATTTGTTTTTAACTGCTCCAACAAATCCATTCAGTTCGCTTGCGAAGAACACAATTCATAATATGCCAGGGATAGACGTGGAAGGATATTATTCCTCCTCTGATGAGTTGCAAGTGAAGGATGATTGCTCAACGCAGTTTGAAAAACCCATAGAAGAAGCTCACGAGGAGAGTGCAAAATTAACCGAGGGGGACAAAGAAGAAGAGAAAGAAAAGTTATGTAAACTTGAAGATGATAAAGACATTTTCACTACGAATCCAGCAGAACAGTCGTTGCGGAACTATTCGGATATAATACAAGAGGACAGTATACAGACGGAGTCCGAAATGCCGAAAACTCTTCCAGATTCAACGAATTATTCAAATTTTAATGACGAAATACAGGACTCAAAACAGCATATCCTGCAGCAGCCATTCGAAAAGATGCATCCAGAAACGGTGTATCGCGATAATTTCTCCTCTGAAATTGTCTACGAAAAAGTGGACGTTTTTCAACAGAAAAGTGCCGATGCCGCGTTTACGTTCGAGGATGATGCTTGTTTCTTTAAAGATAGAAGAGAGAATGAAAAGTTGTTCGATACAGACAAAGATGATGACATTAAACCGGACAGTACAACTAATTCAAACTTATCTGACCCAACGCACAAATCAGTGGAGGACGAGCTACAACATAAAAACCAGATGTTCGATGGACACGTGCCGATAGAAGCCGCAACGCTGATCGACAAGCCAACCGAGCAAGAACAAGCAGAGACAAAAGCTGTAGAATTTGCACTGATTAACGTTGCTGAAGAAAAAGTCGTTTCCGAAGGTATTCCTTTAAAAGAAGAAGAAAATGAACCGCGGGAGACTGCAAGAGCATCACCGGAAGGTGCCACAACGCTAGACAAATCGAAAGAAGCAACGGGAATCACAAACGCATCAGTGGGAGCCGTTGTCGTTGCAACGGTGGCGGCCGCTGCCATTGCGGGTACGGCCAAGGCGAAGACGCCGACAAGTGCGAAACGTCCAATGAAAACTACGACGTCGAGAGCAACAGCGGTGTCGACAACGAAAACTCTAACGAAATCGACGCCAACCTCGCCCTCCAAAACGATCAGCGCGGCCACGCGAGCAACTACGACATCAGCAGCGCAAACGGTCGCGAAAAAATCCGCTACGAGTACCGCGACTCGTCCCAAGCAGTTAGACGGATCAGCCAAAGCGGCGGTCTCGAGCCCCAGCGCTAGATCCACAGTTACGAAGACAGCAACGTCCAAAGTCGCGACAACAGCAGCGACGAGAACCAGCACTTCCCCGCGTGTGAGCTCTGGCGCAGCGAAACCAAAAACTACCACTACCACCTTGTCGAAGGTGAACAATGGAGCACCGATCGAGAAGAAAACGACGATGAGCGGTGACGCCAAGTCCATTAGCAAACCTGCCAGCGCGAAGCCAACGAGCGCCACTCTCAGAACAACAGTCACCAGTACGACCGCGAGAACTGCGTTAGTCAAAACAACGTCAACGACCGCGAAAACGTCGGCGCCCAGTGCAACGTTGAAACCAAGACCCGCGTCCGCGACTACGGCTGCTAGGGCCACAACAACGACGACGAAGCAGTCGCTGGGCGGCGTTAACGGCACGTCGAGACCTAGAACCGCGCCGACTTCCGGCGGCGCAACCAGGCCGCGCGAAATCGCCGGTAAAACAAGCACGATCGCGGCCACTAAATCGCCGTTGATCGATAAGCAGAGCAAAGAGACGGTGAACAAGCAAATCTCCCGTTCTGGAGCATCGGCGCCCAGGCTGGGTGGTCGCGCCACCGTGCCCACCGGCGCCACGAAGGCGCGCACGTCTGGGAAATCGTCGACCGGGAGCGCTTCCGCGACCTCGCCGACGAAGAGGACTCTGACGTCGAAGACCGCGTCGAAGAGCACGTCTGCCGTGACAAAGCGAGTGTCCCCGAGTGAGGCCAAGGTGGTGCAGAATGGAATTCTCAAGGAGGACATGATCATAACAGCGACGAGCAAGCCCGAGGACGACGTACCGCGGAAGGACGCGTCGCCGGTGAACGTGCCGACCGATAATCAGCTGATCGCCGATTGAACGGTCGATCGGTAAGCTGCGAACTGTCCGCCGCTTCGCGACAACACACGTCGGCCTAGGGATTGCGCGTCGTCACGGGTTTACGTGAACCGGCACATAGGTTTCTCCTCCTTATTATTGTTTAACGGACAGAGCACGACCGCGCGCGTCCGCTGGAGTAGTGTTTAGGGTGACATAAACATGTATGTTGAACCAAAAAAATTTTTTTTATCGTTCTTACGTGAATGCATACATATGTGACAGAGATATTCATCCATCGGCGAGAGCAAGGCATACCCTAAACATTGCTTTCGACAACTGCTGCCTTATCGTAATAAGGATCGATAGTCTTGTTATGTAAATATAATTCGGATGCGTTTTCATGCGTCATTACTTTCAACTGATCCGTGGGCCCGAGATTGTCTGGGAGAGAGAGAGAAAGGAAGAGAGTGCCTCGTGACGGCCTGAAGATAGACTTTCAACTTCGATACGGCAGTACGTTAATCTTAAACTTTTAACGAAACTCGGATAAAATATATGGATTTTTTACAATTTTTTAATTTTATATACGCATTATAATTGATAACGATTGCTCGCGACCCAATTTTACTTGAATGACATACGAAAAACACATGGAAAGGAGAAGAGGGAAGCGTATATTTATTCTTGTTTGTTCCTATTTTTGAAGTTGAATTCATTGCGAGATATATATGGACTCGTAATCATGATAATATAATGCTATCTAATCTATGTGTACAGCACCCCTAATGGTTTAATGTGATACCTTACAGTACTATTAAATAAATTCGAACGATACACAAGAGGAGCCAGAAAGAATACATTTGCATATGTATTTGAGCGGAGAAAGAGAAGACGAGCGGAATCCAAAGGTTCAGCGAGAAAGAATAAGATTCAAGAGAATTGGAGGAAAAACAAAATACCGTTTCTTTTTGCGGATATGATATCACGGTCTTTTTAGAATTTCTCTAAACGTTTGGATGCCGCTTTTCGCACTTCTCGACGCACTTTTCAGCGTCAATGATCGTCGCGTGCGAGCGCGTTTAAGGCTTTTGTACACCGCACAAATCTCAATTTCTTTCCTCCTGCGTTCGACGCTTACACTGTTAGAGCACGCGCTCGGACCGACGGCGTTCAATACTGCAGAAATTTCGGTCGAAGACTGTTTCCTTCCTTTTTTTTATTTTTATTCTGCTTGATCGTGAAATGTTATCTTTTTCGTCTGATTTTATCGGAACCGAGACATGCCCGCGATGGTCTCTAAATGCGCAGAACGATGCTCGTTAAACGAGCGCTCCCGCGAGCACGACGAGATCGAGGATTAAAAAGATCGGCGAGTCTTTTTAAGACGAATACGTTTTACGCAGATGAGAAAACGCAGCAAGTCCTGTGTGTAAGGGACTCGCGATGCCGATCACGCACAATATTCGATATGATATTGCATTAAAATGCGGCTTCGTATCAAGGAGAGAGAGAGCATAGCTTAGCGTTTCACACGCGCGTTTCGTATACATGTAATTCCGATTTTCCTGTGTACGCGTATTTGTCACCATTTTATTCTTCTCTTTTTTTTCTCAGAATTCATAACTGAATAAATAAATATTACGTTTGAACGGTGTTATTCAGCATTACATCCTGTCATTCTCGCCTCTGGTCTCTCACCGCGGGCGTCTCTGAGGGAAATGGAGCGGTGGACGGAAAGGAAAGAAAAGAAGCACTTTTACATTTCAATTCTCTTTAATCAGGTGTGATGTTATGTACCGTTCGTTATGTACTATTTAAATTAGGAACCGGCTCTACAGTCTTTTGTACGTACGCTTGGCTTTAACGTCGCTCTTGTTGGAGGATAGGTGCTGAAACGAGAAAGAAAAGGAAACGCGTGAGACGTACTTTGTCATCGTTATTTGTGCAGGATCGCTGGTGTCGTGTAACATTGTCACGCGTTTACGGCAAGTGCTTCAAAGCGTTCTTCTTTCAAGGTGAAGAAAGACACTTTGAAGCACCAAGTGGACCGCAGTCTGCATCGAACATATGTCTATAACTTTGTCGTCGTTGATATCGGAGTCTTACCACGATCATCCCGGTGTCTGTGAATTCGTAAACTCGGATTGCCTTGAGGTCCGCGGCCAAGGTGGTCTCCGTTTTGAAGCCGTTGCCCTCCTTCGTGGTCACGCTCTGCGATACAAAACGAACGTGTAATTGTAGTCGTCGATCATGCTTATTCTAAAGATACAGCACTCTCGCGTCGAGCGCAAAGTGCGTAAGTTTTGCGTTCAAGTTGCCGGTGACCTTTGTATCCTTCGGCCGCCTCCCGTGCGCTTCTGCGCGAGAGCAAGATTCATCTATCTTCCATCATTTAACGCGTAGATTGGCGCGAGGCTTGCACATGGTGCGCAAGAAATCGGATGTAAGTTATGCTTCAGCTAATCGTTCTCCGCGCGGAGAACAATCCGTCTAACGTTACCTCTTCTCCCGGAATATCGAATCCTCCTTTCCGAGGCTGCGTGGAAGAAGCTATTCCAAGTGATAACTTTAGACGGATCGTTATATTGTAAAGCTCCTGGTCGCGTGAATTTCAATTGTTCGTACTCGATGACCTGATGCGAGTCTTTCTGCCAGCGGAACCCACCTTGAAAACGAGGCCCTGGGATGGAAGCTGCTCGTCATAGACCTCGCCGGGCTTGAAGGTGGCGGTGACGGTCTTGCCTTGGCTGGTGACCACGACGACCCACTGGTCACCGTTCTGCTGGATCTCCACGACCGGCGTGGCCTGCAGGAACGCGTCGGCGAGGTCGGCCTTGCCGAGGCTCTTGATGTAATCCTCGAAGTTCTCGCTCGACATGTACTGGTACTTGCCGACTATCTGCATGGTTGAACGTGAGGAGTGGCTGGTCGCGTGCACAAGTCAGAAGCTGAATCGCCGCCGAAGAAAGACGAACGGCGCGCCGGGGCGCGCCGGCTTTTATAACGATATCCGGGGGGGATTTCGTTAAGGGATCTCGCCGGTCCCGCGCGCGACAGAGAGAGAGAGAGAGAGGGTGGGAGGGTACCGCCGGCCAATCTGCGATGATTCCAGACAAAGTATTCGACGGATTATCGTCGACGGGCTGATAGAGACCGGCCGGTTCGTCTGTCCTGTCGCTCCATCATCGCTGCTGATGGTACCCCTCGCGCACGCTGGTGGATGTGCCGCATTTATTTGCGTCTGTGTGCGTCGCTCCGCTCGCGACTCTTACATCCTGCGCGCTCTGACTCAGTGAATTTTAATGCCTTTCTTAATGTCTTTTAGAAGGACCCCCCTCTGCGACGTGTCGCCGTGGCGCGGGATCAATTTTGTCGTTGCGTTTATCTCGCGTCAACATTTCCAGACGCGCTTCGTTTCTGACGTTGGATATTTTAAGGATGTATTGGACGTACAATCTTAGACAGAAGTGCATGAAATTGGAAATACTTGAATATCTACTCTTAACGCATAGTAAATCTAGATGTAAGAAACTTGAACGATAGTTGGAGTCTTATTTGTACTCCTACAAAGGTATTTTTCACTTTACAAATGTCTTCCTGCATTATTTGCGATTTTTTTCACTTATGAGCCTAAACTTTTGATAGTGAAAATACCCTGATTTCAACTTAATAACGTCAAAGATTTTCAAAACTAAAAAAAATTCGTGCTGACAGCACGAATATCTCAAGTTATATTTTATTTCTTTAAAACAGTGCAGTAAAGACTATTGAAACTTGATAGATAATTTTCATCCATTCGTATACTAGATGTATAAAAAAAATTCCAAACACTGCTACTATTTCTTCTACATTTTTTTAGCCGTTTTATCCGTGAAGATCGGCTCTTTCCGTAAGAGTACGTGTAAAATCAGTGTAAATTAAAATAGTTATATCTCAGTAACCGTTTAGTGGATGCATTTTTACTTTTCTGCAGTACATTAGGAAGACTAAAAGAACAATTTCGCAAATTTTTCGCGACTTTGTACTATTTTGAAGATAGGTCCGATACATCCTTAAACGACGGAACTCGCGAATCCTTGGAAATCTCATCGCTTACGCTACACTGTAGCATTATTTCTATAAACATACGAGTTGAACGTGTATTTTTTGCTACACATCTTATTAGGAAACGAGATGGGGAAAAAATACATGCGATTATCGTCTCAATAGTCTCCCCTCTCTCTCTCGCTCGCGTGTTACTTAAACATTAACGTCGAGCCCAATATCAAATTGATAAAGCAATCGCTAAAATTTATACATCTAAATTCCAAGAAGTCCAAGTATCACGTTCGAATGCGTCGCGGTCGAGTTGATCGATATAATAAAATACAAAAAGTCAACATTATGTCAAACAAGATCAGATAAATCGCCGACGAACGAGCAATCGGTAAATTGTATTTGCAAAGTGACTCAACGAGACTTTAAGTTTCGACGCAGCCTAAGTTAACAGTCGTTAACTGAATTAGAGGAGTAAGATAGGCCGATTTACTTAAATTTTGCACGTCGTCGGTTATCGATCGATCCTCTAAACTTTATCGCGTATCTGCCCCGAGAGCGGACCCTTTGCTAAACGCGCAAACAATATCCGCGCCCGCTTATCGCGCAGGGGGCAAAGTTAAGCCAGCGGGTAGATTTATCGCGGATCGATGGACTGGGCGCACCGGCTGTAATTTGAATAACACTTGAGACCGAGCGTCGATCACGTTACGTAGAAAAATACAAGTCACGTATGTACATTCCGTCCGATGTGTCACCTGTTCGTTAACAGTTTTCCCCCCTCCGCGAGACCGATCGCGAGAGGAGGATTCCTCGCCGGCGCAACGGCGATCCGGCGCGCGGAAAGTAAATGCCGATGAAAAAAAAGTTGGCGAGAGGCTCTTATCTAAAATTTGCTCGATAGATACGGCTAATCGTGACACATAACGCGCACGCACGTATTTATATCTCGGCCGTGGGTCAAGAGAAACGGTTCCAGCGAGCGAGTTCCATCGCTCCACGTTTCACGGTCGCTAAATGAAGGTCAATGTTCACCGCCGCTCGTTAATCATTAATAATCGTTGTCGTAAGAGACGTTTGGCCGTTTCCGTTAAGCGGAGGAAAAAATGCGTCATCCTCGTACAATTAGCAACGAGAAAATCATCCAGCGTAGCGGAAATGAATCGGAAGATTCGTTGCGTCGCTGGAGAGTCTCTAAGATCCTCCGCTCCGGTTTCGGCGATTCTTCGATCAGATTTCGCGATTCCCTGAGCCTGCAAGAATAATGCGCTCGAAATTTCAAGTGAGATTTCTCAAGCAAGAAAGATCTAACCGTAGCAGCACAATATATTGACGCAATATCGGGAAATAATATGAATCTACCCAGATAGCACACTGAATTCACAAAGTATTCTTATAAGTTTTCTTTTTGCTGAATTGTAATTCTTTAGGAATTCATAGAAGAATACAATAAGAGTGACAGAGGAAGTTACATGCACCATAAATCGTTTTCCTGACAACTTCTTAAAGTATTCATCTCGAATTCAATAAATGTAAACTTTATGAATTCAAGGGAAATAGTGTTAGAACAAAGAGGATTACAAAATATTTACCCAATGTATGTACACATCTAATATGCAGTAACATTACACCATTATTATAATTTCTCACTCAACAGTGAGATACTCTCAACCGAAGCTCGTTGACAATCGGATGATTCTTCCATTTTGGTTCTCGTCGTTCGATTCTTCCGTTTCGATTCTCGTCGTTCGATTCTTTCTTTTACACAATAGAACTATTGCACAAAATTAATTGCACATAACGTTACGCACACAAAATATTACACGTGGTAACACGCTGCACAAGAACGTCCGGATGGCGGTTAGCGGATACTCGCGCATGACAAATAATTCCTCATAAATTCTTAAAGTATTCACAGTACTGAATCGCGAAGTA
Organism: Vollenhovia emeryi; assembly: GCF_000949405.1. Lineage (NCBI taxonomy): Eukaryota > Metazoa > Arthropoda > Insecta > Hymenoptera > Formicidae > Vollenhovia > Vollenhovia emeryi. The sequence goes on along the minus strand of NW_011967099.1, from coordinate 244,993 downwards.
TTCATTATAATGAACTTCAGAAGAATACTTCAAGACGAACTGATTGAGGCTAATTCTTCAAGAATTCTTCAGATATTAATTTTTCTAATTCTGTATGTTTTCTTTAAAATGAATTCTCTATGAACTTATGTTCATCTTTGTGCTATCTGGGTATAGTGTTCCCAATATTGGTCCAATATTGTAAGATGGATGCCTTCTCTTATTCAGCCAATATGTCCAGCAATATTGGTCCAACATTGTATCAATATTAGACCAAATTCTTATTACATTGTTAAATATTGGCCAGTGCACTTCCAATATAAATTCAATATTATGTAATTATTATCGTGCAATATTCACATTCATTCCACGGCCAATATTGGCTTTACGTTGGACAATATCGGCCAATGTGTTTCTAATATAACCAACATCGGACCAATGTTTAGCCAATGCACTGCGCTGCTAGCGAAGGCTATAGCGTTATAACGAATAAAGATTGTCACTCCTCGTGTATTACACGCAGGAGGCGGTTCCTTTCCACGTAGAGATGCGCGAATTACTTGGATACAAGTCGAATCGCGTGAGATTCGATTCGAATTTCAACTGTTTCACATTTACGGATCTAGATACACTTGAAATGTGAATCATGTCAATTTTATGAAATCGTACTTCCCGTTAATAAACAATGCAGAACAGTCATATTAATAGGAACATTAAGTGGACTCACAATCAGTGAGCTCACCGAGCAGCTAAGTAGCAATAGAACATGATTAGTTCTTATCTTGGGATCCAAGGCAGAGAGTATTGATAATAAAGTAGAATATTTTGTTTTCTTGTAATTACTCACGTTATTGAATGCTACATTAAAGTAATGTAATAACCGATCTATGATTTTCGACATTTTACATCGAATAAAGGAGAGTTTGCTTATTGTCGCCAGTGATGATTAAAGATCGAGACGGAAAACTTACAATCAACCCAACTGGCTAGTTATTTAATTTATTACACAACGTTTCGACCCTGTTTTTTTGGGTCCTTTTCGAGTGACACTAAGTCATCGTCGTCGAATAAGACAGAGTCGAGTTATAAAAAGTGATTTGAAATGACCAAGAAAAAAACTTTTTTTAATTCGACGACGATGACTGACTTAGTGTCACTCGAAAAGGACCCAAAAGAGTACAGGGTCGGAACGTTGTGTAATAAACTAATTAAATAACTAGCCAGTTGGTTGACTATAAGTTTTTCCCGTCTCAATATTTACATCGAAATATTAAATATTTAAATATGTCTTTTTAACTTCACTAAACAAATTAGCTGTTAATCAAATCAATATTATTTTCCTACGTGAATGAAAAATATTAC
>NW_011967099.1:235654-242820 GCF_000949405.1 Vollenhovia emeryi | reverse complement strand
CAAATTAAAATAGTTATATCTCAGCAGCCGTTTAGTGGATGCATTCTTACTTTTCTGCAATAAATTAGGAAGACTAAAAGAACAATTTCACAAATTTTTAGCGACTTTGTACTATAATTTTGAAGATACGTCCGATACATCCTTAAACCCGACAGTACTGGAATATAGGAGTCTACCAGTCTATTCAGCTAAAGCTTAGCATTCTCGAGCGAGAAAGAAATATTTTACATTCCAGAAAAAAAGAAAATTCTCCTCATCAACGTGACGGACACTCCAAGACGAGTAGCCTCAAGAGCGGAGAGGAGCATCGAGGAGCAAGCTTTCTTCGCTCCCCAACGGTCACTCGACGAGAGTTGATCTCCGATCGAGACGAAAACGCTGTTATTCAACGTATCTGCCGGCGACCGATGGGCGGCTTACTGCACTTACGTGCGAGGAGGCGTTTGATCTCCGATGCATCGCGCCAGTCGCTGATACGGATAAGAGGCGTTACAAGTAAGCACTTGGCCGCGTTCTCCGCTCCAAGGACGGAGAGAAAAGAGGAGTCGCGCGGGGCCGGGGAAAGAGAGAAGGGTGGACGCCTCGCGGATCCCGCCGGTCCCGGCTGTCCCGAAACCATGGCACAAGTACGGCCGCATGAATTGACAGCTAATTGCCGGTGATGAGCGCGCATCAAAGACTTCGACGACGCGAGGCGAGGACGCGCCGCGCCGCGCCGCGCCGACGTCACGTGACCTCCCGCCGTCTCACGCGGGATGAATGAGCTCGTTCCCCATTAAAGAACGCACGATTCTTTACGTTGCGGGGACGCTCAATTGAATTTATTGTACCTACGTGTAGGTACAATACACTATCCCGTTTGCCAATGCGGTTCTCGCGAACAGCCGCGCGATCGATGCTGGTCGACGATGCTCCTCCGCGCGCCGTTACGTCTGTCCGAGACCCAACGATTCCTCCTCTTCGTCCTTTCCCTCCTCGACGCTGCAAGTGTAACGCGCAAGATACCGAATATACGATCATTACATAGCCCGGTTTCACCAAACGTCGCTTAACTTTAATCGTAGTTTAACTCACGTTTGTCTCTTCATAAAGTAACGGGAAGAGGCAAAGAATGAATTAAGCTGAGCTTAAGAGGATGCTAAAGTCATCTGTTTTACCGACACATTCGAATATAGTTTTTGCACTGCTGAATCTTTTTATTAGTTTTTACGCCTAAAATAATATTGTACCAGGATAAGTTGCGGACCGCATAGCAGAACGTTTTTATACTTGAAACACTCGGGTCAGAAGTCTAATGAGAAAGATATTGATATTTGAAATTTTCGATTTTTTAATCGTGAGCAATTTGAATTTGGCTTTATAAAATTACAAAATTCTTCCACGCGATTACAGTACGCGTAAAAACAAAGCGGGGGGGTTTACGACTTTATATAAAAAACGAAGAGAAATTAAAAATATTAGCATGTGAAGCCTAACCACAATTACTTATAAAGCGATATTTTTAATTTCTCTTCGTTTTTTATATAAAGTCGTGAACCCCCCGCTTTGTTTTGACGCGTACTGTAATCGCGTGGAAGAATTTTGTAATTTTATAAAGCCAAATTCAAATTGCTCACGATTAAAAAATTGAAAATTTCAAATACCAATATCTTTCTCATTAGACTTCTGACCCGAGTGTTTCAAGTATAAAAACGTTCTGCTATGCGGTCCGCAACTTATCCTGGTATTATTTTAGGCGTAAAAACTAATAAAAAGATTCAGCAGCCCAAAAACTATATATTCGAATGTGTCGGTAAAACAGACGAGCATCCTCTTAAGTTAAGCGACGTTGGTGAAACCGGGCCTAAGAACTTCATTGACGTTAGAGAGAAATGTCGACGATGCATTTCTTATTTAATATTAGAACACCCTGTCGAAATGAAGGATTTCAAATTTGTTTTCCATAATTAAGGTGCTTTCGGCTTGGGATTTGTACTGACTTTTATACTGCACTATTTATGAAATAATCCAATGCAAATTGCAGCAAAAATCACGCAGGATCCAAAAAATGTACCGTTAAATAAATTTGAGTGCTTTTGTAAAAGATTACAGGTCACACTTTGACTTGGACAGTTCTAGCGTTCAAGACTGCCTAGAGCAAAGATGCGTGGCATATGAAAATTCTACAAATGACATCAAATTATGAATATTCGAAGAGCGGCGAGAGCAAATAATAATGTTTAATCATTTTCTCCCCAAGGAGAACGTACGAATCGATGGCGAGATAAGATTCGTGCTCGGTTGAATTATCTGACAGTACAGATAGACGTTATCGTTGAAGTCCGTCCGTATTACATAATGTACAGGATAACAGTTCGATAAGCGCGACTCGAGACTTCGTTCTCGTTCCGGTAAATAGGGGAGCACAACGCGAAGGATTGTCTTACGTAACAACAGTTTTACTTATTCCAAAGATTATATCGCGACTCGACATATCAGATCATCTCGTAAATAATGTGGTATAAAAGGAAATTTGATTCACTCTTTGGCTCTTAAACCGAAAGACTTGTATCGCCAAAGAATTAAAGATTACAGTTAGGCTGGGAAGCAATTAACAATGGAAAATATATTTTGCATTAAAATTCAAGTGTTTTCGTTTTATTTCAAAGGTGTCTTTAAAACCGCATTACTTACGGGATAATCCAATACTTTGGTATTTAATGGATTATAGGATTCTCCGTCCGCCTTGCAAGATCCACTTCAATAACGGTCCTATATAAACTAGAAGTCTATTTTTAAATCACGCAATCCATACCACACTGACTTCCAAATCTTTCGAGATCAGTTTGTGGAACGTACACACGGGTTTGGTTAATAAAAGAATTACGAGCGAAAATTGATATCAAATTGTTGTAATTACTAAGAACTAAGGTAACAGTCGATTTCGATTTCGGTGAAACGCATACTTCCTTCGTTTCTTTTGCCAATCGATGGCTGACAGCAGTTGGAAATGCTCGTGATATCACGAGGTACCTACATATAAGACAAGAGTTCGGAATAAATATGGAAAACAATGATGAAACAATTTCACTGGCACAAATGACCATTTTCTGAATTTTACATGTTGACTTCCGGGACAATCAGGTTGTCTATTAAAGTTTTATGTGTTTTAGATATACATCTGCTACGCAGAGCACAAGTATACAGAGTGTCCCAGAATCTCCAACGTTAATTTTACTAAGGGATTGTTTGTTAGACCTACAATTGTAAATCGAATTAGCATTTTTTTAATTTAAAAAATCCATTAAATGAAAAAGAGATTTGTAAACGTTAAAATGTCGCGATTAAACGATAATACTTTATGTAATTTTTTCGGAATTTAATAGCTTAGTTGCCAAGAAATGTAAGAATACATACTAAAAAGTCATAAATAAATTTCATCGAGACGGTCTCTAGCAATAAGAATCTACTTGTCAGAAATTTGAATCACTGAAATTAAGGTTGGAGATTTGTTTAAGCACAATTTGCACCAGATATGTCCCATTCTCACATACTTCCATTTATTCTTGGAGCAATTATTAATGCTTGGGTATAACGATCATTTTTCTTAACTCGCGCGATTGGAAACTGAAGGATTTTAACAAATATATCAGCTATAAATGAAATAATTCAATTGTATGTGTAAATTTTCTAAATTTACTTTTCTAATTCTAAGAATGAGCTTAAGAATTAGTATAATCTTAAGTTATGATTCAGACCTGGTTATAAGAAAGTACCCGGTGAATAATTAAATGAACAATTATATCAATGTTCATCGAGAAAACAATGCTCCTAAAAATATATCAAAAATCTATAATCACGTGCGGAAAGCGGACTTATATCCCAGGTAATATATATATATCTATATTTATTAAATTAATAAATATTCTCACGCGCTAAATCTGGCGGCGCAAGGGAGCTTAGACGAGTGATTATTTATTTACACTATTTAGACGTCCTCTTGTAAACTGAGCGAGCCTAAATAATCGGGAACACTGTTACCGTTTAAGTACAAGGCGTTTCTATGCACGTGTGCGTGTGTTACCGCTTATAATTTACATAGACAGAACAATAATGGGATGAAAGCGCCGATGGCTATAAAAACAGGTAACATTACAGACGAATCGTCTATCGAGTACGGGTCAGGCGTCCTGGGCCCGCTCGTGTGTCTGCTACGCAAGGTGGTCTCTTCTTCCTCCTCTTGCATACCATGGTAGTCCTCCGGATCAGGCGGTATCGGTCCCAATTGCGGCACGTCTGAGAAATACAAGTATTCGCGTGAAAACATTGCGACCGCGAAAAAAATCTTCTGTATTAAAGCTTAGGCATACGAACCATCCAAAACACCTTTCACAACAGCTATGGCATTTATTTTCGGATTGTCCCTGTAACCCTGCAAAATCAAGAAATGTACTAATGCACGTGTGCTCGCGAAATAAATTGATCGGCTACCTTTATAAATTCTACTCTTATCTTCCCCGCGAGAATGTCCGACTCCTCATCATTGTATATCAACTTTCCACCCTGTACCCTGAACGGGACGTACTCGTCGTGCGCGACGCCCCGGCCGACTCTCTCGAAGATATCCAAGTCGGTGACCACAGTGTGATCGCCGTTCAGCACGACGTCGAAGACCTGGAACAGAATTGTGCATTAAACGTCTAACCAAGGTGGGCACAGTTCTCGACGGGACGAGTCCGCCTGGCGGAGAAAATCACCTTCATGTTCGGCGAGTTGAAGTACACCTCGCAGAACTTGAGTATCATGACGTAGTTGCCGTCCTGGCTGATCGGTATGTCGTATCCGAAGGTGTTGTGATGATAGCGCTCGGTCTGGTACAGTATCTGGTCCACGTTGCCGATACGCCCTATGATGAGCTGCTTACCGTAATCGGAGGCCGTGCCGACCTTGCTCATGAGAGGATCCCTGGCGTAGTGTATCCCGTAGCTGTCCGTGTGCGACTCGCCGCCCGCGTTGATCGCGTATATCACTTCGAGGCAGTGCGAGCCCGAGGCGAGCAGAAGCAGCAGGACGACCGGCAGGCCGTCGTTCCTCGTTGGCGACTGCATTCTCAGAGCAGTCGTGTCATTCGCGGTTACTCGCAACAAGATTCGACTAGTTTCCCGGCCGCGGGGCACAACGTGCTCATACCCTGTCCCGCCGCCGCTGCTGCTGCCGTTGTTGTTGCCGTCGTTGCTGCGATGTTGTTGTTGTTGTTGTCATCCGGCAGCGCTTCGTGTCGCGCGAGCTCGCATGGAATCGCGCGAATCCTCGACCTTATATCGCGCGCGGTCGAAGCCACATGGCCACGTTGCGCTGTCGCACTCGCGAGGGGAAGATATCGCAGTCGTGCGACCGTAGTGACCGTACGCCCGGTACGCCTCTCCGGTACCGTAAAGTTACCTGCCAGATCGCTGACTTGCCAACGCGACGTGGCGCCGAGCTGGCGGTTCGCGTGATCTCGACGACTTCCCGTCGGAGGGTGCCGCCTTCCCCGTTTTTCGACTTGGACACTCGTGCGTCCCAGTGAGAAATGATTCGTCGATCGACGTCGAAACGACGTCGAATTGACGTCAATTCGACATCATTTCAACGTCGATCGACGAATCATTTCTCACTGGGCGGGATGCGGGATGATCTCGGAAGAGATCCCGCGTCGCAACAGTCGTAATTCACTCGAGTGTAGACATTTATGCTTGCATACCATATACAGGGTGTCCCATTTTAACTTGGACAGTAAAATATCTCGAAAACTGAGCCCAGCAGACAAAAATATTTCAGACAAAGTTGTTTGGTTTTGAGGGGGCCATAAGATGGTACCGTTGGTTTGACCTTGAAGAATTATTTGAAGGTCACATAAAGGTCACACCAATTTTTTAAAATGGCATTCCCTATTTTTTATTACATATTCTTGATCGAGAGCTTTCCAAAACGCTATAATAAAGTATTTTTTTATTAAGAACTTTTTGAGTTATTAAGGTTTGAAAGTTCCAATATTTTGATATAAATTACAAAATATCTTGTAAAATATTCATTTTTTTATCATCTTATCTTAATACTTTTTTGAACAGAATAATGAGACAAATCAACCGGTGTAAAGAAAACAATTTTGTAACAAGTAATAAAAACATTTTTTTTAACAATTGTGTTTTCTTTACACCGGTTGATTTGTCTCATTATTCTGTTCAAAGAAGTATTAAGATAAGATGATAAAAAAATTAATATTTTACAAGATATTTTGTAATTTATGTCAAAATATTGGAACTTTCGAACCTTAATAACTCAAAAAGTTCTTAATAAAAAATACTTTATTATAGCGTTTTGGAAAGCTCTCGGGGTCAGCTACAAGAATATGTAATAAAAAATAGGGGATGCCATTTATAAAAATTGGTGTGACCTTTATGTGACCTTCAAATAATTCTTCAAGGTCAAACCAATGGTACCATCTTATAGTCCTCTCGAAACTAAACAACTTTTGTCTGAAACATTTTAGTCTGCTGGGCTCAGTTTTCGAGATATTTTACTGTCCAAGTTAAAATGGGACACCCTGTATAATTATGTGCAATTGTACAAAGTAATATATAATTATAAATGAGCAATTTTTTTCCTTTTAAAATGTTTTCATACAAAAGCACGAATAAATCTATAAACTTATATGTATAAAATTATAGAATTGAATATGAAAAATTTTTTTTCCGAAATTTGATTAAAGGCAATGAATATGACGTGTAAACTTAAAGTTTAATTTTATAATTTCGTTTTAACGTTTCATCGTGACGTGTCTTATCCACTCGATAAACGGCAGATATATGTATACTATAATATATACTGATAACAATTGTTTAGTATACTTTTGTATTGCATTTCGTCTCACAACGTTCAAGCAAGGTTCGGGGAAGGAGCGACGAACTTCTTTTTATTGTTTATACCCCCCAGTGTATCGATTCGGTTCGTCGAATTTATTGCTGTTTACAAACGACAGATTTATCTCGAGCGGCAATTCACCGCTCGATATAAATCTACGGTCTTATAATATACATTATTACTGTACTTACTCGAGGCTTCCGTTTATTTTTAGTGATAAGAAGTCTCGATGAAAACCAAAAATACCGCGCCCTCGCGCGAGTTATATATTTACTTCTTGGTTT
>NW_011967099.1:231822-235554 GCF_000949405.1 Vollenhovia emeryi | reverse complement strand
TTTGTTGACATCTCTGAAAAATCGATAGCGAGAGGTGGAGTCACGCATCGATCGATGAGAGACGGTGGCGAGCGGGGAGCGGGGAGCGGTGAGCGGGCGAACGCGTTCGCTATCGTTTTTTGAGAGATGTCAACAAACACACCATTTTGCATGCTGCCGAGTCCGGCCTTCCGCTCCTCCGTGCACTTATTGGCTCAGACGTTTTTCTGAATTCGGCCGATAATAATTACGATTTTGTAAAATTTTATATAACTTTTCTTCTCAGTTTAACCCAATCTACTATAATCTTTGGGGTCGTCCATATCGAATCAAACACCCTGTATATTTACTTCTTGGTTTGCGCGTAAAAAAATTCATGGCTAAACAAAACTTGGCTTTAAACTGCGCCAAAAGTTTGTGACTGCAATTTATCGGGTACATCACGGAATATTCTATTTGCGGAAACGTTTGTGATTATTTAATTACAGTTTTTATGTATATTCTTGTAAATAGGATGTCCTGCGGTAATAGACTTAAATCTCTCAAAATGCCGATACAAATTCCTTGTGTTTATGGTCTTTCGTTTAATAAAAATGTTTAAGTACTTTTTGAAAACTTTTCGAAGCGACTATACGAAAAGCGAGCAATTTTCCGCAAACCCTTTAAACATGCGAACGCAGTCTCTGCAACCTAGCGAATCAACACTACAACCGATTGCTCTTCGATAAACTTTCTTATCATTAAAACCCATGCATTCAATGATAGAAGTCCTTTGCGTTTGAATGTATCGACGCCAATCACCGTATTCCTGTCATTATACTCTTCCCCCTACTTCTCGTTTAATTTCAATGAATATAGTTGAATCTGAATTTAGAACTTGGTCATTGAGGTACTTAATGTCAAAGATAACGAGATAAATGAGAAAGAGACAACACGGAACAGTGAAGTTTTATTAAGAAAAATGTCCTCGGTCGAAGAACAAACTTAAAATGGACATGCAGTCCAATTTCCATTTTTCGTATCATCAAGGAATTCGACTTCGGCTTTTATTGAGACGAAGGTTGAAGATTCCGGAACATCCTATACATTACGGGAAAAAAATAAAGGACGAGGCCATCTAAACGTGATCAACCAGCAAGCGAGAGAGAGAGAGAGAGAGAGAGAGAGAGAGAGAGAGAGAGAAACGAGGTCGAGACGTTTCTTCGTGCAAAATAAACGAAAGATTTTACCACAAGGAAAATTACAATGCCAAGCATTTACGATAAAGATCTCGGCGTATGTCGGATATGAAGTCGTATTATTAAATTAAAATAATCGAATGTCTATAAGTTCTTTTCATATTGATATTTTAACATTTTAAAGAAGCCACAAACAAGGGGTTTATCGCACCTCAAAAAAGTGTACACTATAATTGCCGAAAATGGTAATAAATATCTGCAGTTATTATCCTTATTTCCTACATTACCTAGGTACTTATTTTGTTTAGAACGTTCAGAATTGTGAAATTTTTTGTCAAGCAAAACTCATCTTCTAATATTGTCTAAGTTACACTGTCTTATTAATGCCGTTTATTGCCTAAAATTTACACCTATTGCCGATACGGTAGACCCCTTGGCCCCAAATCTTTCGCCAACGACGAAGGGTATTGAGGAATTTCCAACGGTGACTAGACGAGACTCGAAAGAAGACAATGAAAGGTATTCGCAAAATGATGCAACAGTTCAGAAAACGTTCAAAGGTCGAAACGTCTGAAACGTTTCGGATGAAGGAGAAGCAAAAGAGAAAGAGCAATACCTTCGGCAGAAACAGAAAAGCAAAAACGCAAAAGAAAATGTATGTTTGAATAGATAATACCCTTTTACTATTTTGTATATTAAATACGTGCCCAGTGAGAAATGATTCATCGATCGATGTCGAATCGACGTCAATTTGACGGTGTTGATGTCGACTCGACGTGTCATTTCTCGCTGGGTTATTTTAAGAAAACTGTTTAACCAGTCCTCACAAAATCCACCGAAACCGTTTCGTAAATCTTCAACGACTCTCTTGGAATATTTTAGGGACGCTCGATACCGCGCGGAAAACTCGCCCACGTTCCAGACGTCTCGACCTTTCGAACGGTTCCTAAACTGTGCATCATTTTACGAACATCTTTCATTGCGAGTTTCTTGCGAGTCTCGTTTCGTCACCGTTGAAGCTTCCTCGGTGTCCTTCGTCGTTGGCGAGAGATTTCCAGGCCTCGCCCGTCAACGTCGGCTGCTCCAGAACTTTTGTCTCGGCTCACGTGTGAAAAGCGTGAAAAGCAAGGGGATCGATTTTTCGCTGGAAAAACCTACGAATGATCCAAGTATCGACCAAGTCAGTCCCGAAGTCCGCGAACGTCTCTTTCTTTTTCGTGTACCTAGAAAATTCTGGAAAAATTCTGGTCTACTCTCCCGCTGTTTCGAACAGTACGCTGCGAGGGGGAGACACGAGGGGCATTGTTGTGCCTCAGCCTCCAACGAGCCGAGCCGGCGACCGTTACTGCCGCCGGTGCCGGCGGTGTCCGCCGCATCTGGCTCTCGGGACCTGGCAACAGCCCCACACTCCAACGGTGGGAAACACGTTGCCGGTGCACGTCGAACGACGCCAAGCTCCCTGAAACACCGCGAGCTTCCGCGGAATATCGCGACGCGCGTGGCGAAACACGCTAACGCCGCGATGCTCCTCGCATCGACCGATCAAATAAATAAAACAACGACTTGGCGTGACTCTATTGTTATTATAGTCTCTATAGACTCGCACGCGGCGTCGACGCGGAAAGAAAGTTAAATTAGCAGATTAATATTTTCTCGTCCGTTTTGTGCGTTCCTTTTTAATACACTTTCTTTTAACAGAGAAAGATCCGAGAGAGTTGGAGCAAAAAATGTGGTATTCCTCCTTCCCCCCCCCTCTCTCTCTCTCTCTCTCTCTCTCTCTCAGTTCGCTTCTCTTTTTCTTTGTATTTCTTTTAGACCGCGCCATCATTACACATATTACGGTAATGTCGATTACGAGCAGCTTTTCGAGATAAGTACGCGTGTATAAAATAAGTGGTTCGTTTACAAGCAGCTTTTCAAGATAAGTACGCGCGTATAGAACAAGTGGTTCGATAGCGCACGCAATCCCGAGAGACAATTGTAAAAATCAGACGTGACAATTGTAAGAATTACTCCAATTGCTGGTACTCGTGATTATCAAGAAGCAATATTCGTATAATTGCTTGCCGTAACGACCGCGCCGAGTGTAAAGGTTTTGTTTTCCCTGGAGGCTTTCGTTAAAAAAACGGAGGAAGGCACGGGGCACCGGAGACACGTGTCCTTCTCGCTCTTTCCAGTCACGTCTCTTTGTTAGCGACAAACGTGCGGGGCAGCTTCGAGAGTGCCACGTGGACGAGTCAAATCGTCATCGATCGCGGGGATCGCTCTTGCCGCCTTCTTCTTACGTGCGATACAGATGTAAACCCATACAACGACGCGGTGTCATTGGAGGCGCGACCTCGTCGCACGTGCGAGTGTCGCGGAATCGACGTCGCCCGGTCTACGAGGAAATGTTCCGTGACTCACGCCCGTATCTATCAATGCGGATTCATTTAATCTTTTAGTCCCGGTTTCACCAACGTCGCTTAACTTTAAGCTTGGCTTAGCTCGTTCTTTGTCTCTTTCCAGCCGTTACTCTAGAAAGAGACAAACGTGAATTAAACTAATTGCAAGATTAAAGTTAAGCAACGTTTCG
>NW_011967099.1:220083-231251 GCF_000949405.1 Vollenhovia emeryi | reverse complement strand
GTTACTCTAGAAAGAGACAAACGTGAATTAAACTAATTGCAAGATTAAAGTTAAGCAACGTTTCGTGAAACCGGGCGTTAATCTTCAAGGTATTTCCGCGTGTAGGGATCGATTTATTTACGACGACGGCGAAGGAAACTCGACGTTGCAAAATCGAACTAGCGGACGTTTCATCGATCGTGCTGGAACATGCTAGAACTTTCTCGTGGTTTCTCGCAGCCACGTGGGCCTCCCGTCGCGTAACACGAGAACGCGATGAAACTTTCCGCTCGTAACGCGACAGTCACGGGCTAAAAACCATCGTGCTCGTGAGTCCCGCGCACGATCGAGCCCGCAATCGTGAGGACCGATCGTGCGAGATAGCGAGACTCATCGGACGCTTCGTCAACGTCCGTCGCGATGACGCAATCCGTAAAGCCTCGTGTCCACGATCCAAGAACTGCGTCCAAATTCTAATACCGGAGAAACGCGTAGCCAACCACCTTGCAGTTTCTTATGGAATAGCTGCGGGTTGATTGGATGCACATTTCTCGAAACTATAAGAACTTGGGCCAAGTTCTTGGATCGTGCGACACGAGGCTCGACGCGATCGCCGGATCTCGCGTTCCCCTCCAGGGAAACCGAGAGAACGATCCGATTGATTCGCGATCGAACCCATCGAACGACTCGTTTCTCGCTGGCGTACCCCAGTAGCACTAACGCACTAGTTAAACATTGGCCCGATATTTAGCCAACGCACTGTGCCACTAGGGCAGGGAATGCGGGGATCCCGGCCTTTCCGGTCGCGCTGGAGTCGCTAGAACTTGCTCGCGCCCGCGAGAACGCCTCTCCGATTTCCCTCTTCGTCCCCCCGCCCCCTTCCCCGCCCATAGAATCGCCAGGTCGTCGTCCCGACTTCCGCAGACTTCCAGCCGGAAGTCGGAACTTCGTGGGCCAGACGATCTCCCCCGCCGCTTTGCTCCGCGACCGATCGACCGAATCGACCGGCGCGCGGCCGCGCGATCGTAAAGGACCCGGCGAATCCCGCGCGGAGACGCTCCGCAGGAGCCTCGCCGCGACTCAGGAGCTCGGCGCGCGATCGATACGCGACGGCCGCGGTCGCTCGGTTGACCCCGTCGGTGCGGCCGCGGACGCCGCTCTCGACGAATCGCGCGGCCACTCGGACGGAAGCCGGCGGGCGCGATTGGCCGAGAGCGCCGGCGCGTGGCCCCTGCGCGCGGAAGGAACGTTCCAGAAGCTGCCGCCCGTCTATATATAGGAGGGTAGGGCCGCGGGCTCGTCACTAACGTTGCGAATCGTTGCACGAGGAACCTCTTCGTTTGTTCCGCACAATTTTTACAAGACTCTCAAGACAGTTTTAGGAAGGTACGTGCTCCTCGATCCGAGCAAGTGAAAGCCGCGCGTTCTCTCCTCCGTCCGCGTGGCCCCCCCAGTCCGTGTAAACTCCCGCCCGTGCGCTACGCCAAGACCAACGCTCCACGTTTACCTTGCAGAATCTTTAGGAAAAAATGGCGAAGGCACCCGCAGTCGGTATCGATCTCGGCACGACTTACTCCTGCGTCGGCGTCTTCCAGCACGGCAAGGTCGAGATCATTGCCAACGACCAGGGGAACCGCACGACGCCCAGCTATGTGGCCTTCACGGAGACCGAGCGTCTCATCGGAGACGCCGCCAAGAACCAGGTCGCCATGAACCCCAACAACACCATTTTCGGTAAGTCCTCGCTCCGTGTCCGCGTCCCCCTGACGCGGCACCGCCGAATCCTCGGGCTCTCCGGTGCCTCTCGCGAGCGACTCGGGCCAGGGTCGTGTACGTGGGTGCGGGAGCCGAAGAGGCGACGTGCCGAGTCCGAAGCCACGCGTCGCGAGAGTTTTAATTATATTCCGAAATTAGACGGTGACTCGGCGAGTCTCGCGAGAATCGCGCCGTTCGCGGGATATCAGCGCGGCGGCGTATCTCCGCCTCTCCGCGTGTGTGCCGAGCTTATCTCGACGCCCGTGATCGATTTACATAACCGAGATCTGGAACGTCGAATACGCGTCGAGCGAAACTTGCAACTTGTAATCCTCGCGAGGGCACGTCCGCGCATATTCGATGAACCGTTTGTTGTTGAACCGAGCGAGAAATGTAAAAGTGAAGGACGTAAATAAGTAATCTTTTAAGTGAACAAATGCAAGGGTACCGTAGTATATCGAGTATTGACGCGCGTACTTGACGATGAGCTGGTAGATTTATCGCCGATTGAAACGAGCAAGAGAGATAAGTGAATTGCAATACATTTCTCGGATAAACGGAAATTGCAATTTGTGAAATATTCACGTGCACGTTTGATAGCAAGGGATACAAGTAAACGCTTGTATTCTTGCTCTCGTCGAAGTATGTTAGTAAATTTCTGTTTTCGTTCTGAATCAGATGCCAAAAGGTTGATCGGACGTCGCTTCGAGGACCCCACCATCCAAGCTGACATGAAGCACTGGCCATTCACCGTGGTAAACGACAGCGGCAAGCCAAAGATCCAAGTACAATACAAAGGAGAGACGAAGACTTTCTTCCCCGAAGAAGTGAGTTCGATGGTCCTGGTAAAAATGAAGGAGACCGCGGAGGCGTACCTGGGCAAGACCGTGACCAACGCCGTGATCACCGTCCCCGCTTACTTCAACGACTCGCAGCGTCAGGCAACCAAGGACGCTGGTACCATCTCGGGCTTGAATGTACTGCGTATCATTAACGAGCCCACCGCCGCCGCGATCGCGTACGGCCTCGACAAGAAGGCCACCGGCGAGCGGAACGTCCTGATCTTTGATCTCGGTGGTGGCACCTTCGACGTGTCCATCCTGACCATCGAAGATGGTATTTTCGAGGTCAAGTCCACCGCCGGCGACACCCATCTCGGCGGCGAGGACTTCGACAACCGCATGGTCAATCACTTCGTGCAGGAGTTCAAGCGCAAGTACAAGAAGGACCTGACCTCGAACAAGCGCGCCCTCCGCCGTCTGCGCACGGCATGCGAGCGCGCCAAGCGTACCCTGTCCTCCTCCACGCAGGCCAGCATCGAGATCGACTCGTTGTACGAGGGAATTGACTTCTACACCTCCATCACCCGAGCGCGCTTCGAGGAGCTCTGCGCCGACCTCTTCCGCGGCACTCTCGAGCCCGTCGAGAAGTCGTTGCGCGACGCCAAGATGGACAAGGCCCAGATCCACGACATCGTCCTGGTCGGCGGCTCCACGCGTATCCCCAAGATCCAGAAGCTCCTGCAGGACTTCTTCAACGGCAAGGAGCTCAACAAGTCGATCAATCCCGACGAGGCTGTGGCGTACGGGGCGGCCGTACAGGCGGCTATCTTGCACGGCGACAAATCCGAGGAGGTGCAAGACTTGCTTCTGCTCGACGTCACGCCGCTCTCTCTGGGTATCGAGACGGCCGGCGGTGTCATGACCGCGCTCATCAAGAGGAACACCACCATCCCGACGAAGCAGACCCAGACCTTCACGACCTACGCCGACAATCAGCCCGGCGTGTTGATTCAGGTGTACGAGGGCGAGCGCGCCATGACCAAGGACAACAACCTGCTGGGCAAATTCGAGCTCAGCGGCATCCCGCCAGCACCGCGCGGGGTTCCTCAGATCGAGGTCACGTTCGACATCGACGCGAACGGTATCCTCAACGTCTCCGCCGTGGACAAGTCCACCGGCAAGGAGAACAAGATCACCATCACCAACGACAAGGGCCGACTCAGCAAGGAGGACATCGAGAGGATGGTGAACGAGGCGGAGAAATACCGCAGCGAGGACGAGAAGCAGAAGGAGACGATCGCGGCCAAGAACGGCCTCGAGTCCTACTGCTTCAACATGAAGAGCACGGTCGAGGACGAGAAGCTCAAGGACAAGATCAGCGCGTCGGACAAGCAGACGATCCTGGACAAGTGCAACGACATCATCAAGTGGCTCGACGCGAACCAGCTGGCCGACAAGGAGGAGTACGAGCACAAGCAGAAGGAGCTCGAGGGCATCTGCAACCCCATCGTTACGAAGCTCTACCAGGGTGCCGGCGGTATGCCCGGTGGCATGCCAGGTGGTTTCCCTGGAGCGGGCGGCGCTGCTCCCGGCGGAGCGCCTAGCGGCGGCGGCGCCGCGTCTGGACCCACCATCGAGGAAGTCGACTAAAAGGAATCGTCCCTGGCTTCGTCTCGCCGTCGCTCTCTGCGCATTCCTTGATGCGTGATTAAAAAAAAAGAAGGCAAAAGAAAGAGACGAATAAACGAATATTAAACCATTACACAGCCGCAGTTTTTGCTCTAATCATTCCTTGCGTTTATTAGCGGCGTCTTTTCAACAAGTTCCTCTATCTCACTTTCTACTTCAAATGTATTATTCTCTTGTTAACTTATTGATTTTATCGTCATACTGTACTTATTATGGTTCATTCTCGAGATCTGTTGTTAATCTTCTATGTTCCGAACTTCGTAAATATAGAGCGATTACCAAAATTGAACGTTTACTCTTTATCCCGATATCATAGAATGGTACGATAATTTGATACAACTCCACCTATAATGTACAAACAATACGAACGGTACTTGAACAAGTAAAAAAATGCCGATTCTTCCCCGTTTTAACATTCGCAGCAATACCAAAGGATAAACAAGTAAACTTGCTCCGATATTATCTGCGTCAGACTTTCTCGTTTTAATTAATGTCAGTTCAATGAGTAAATGAGAATGACTTTTTGTTCCATTGTATCTGCGTTTTTAATGAAATAAGCTAATGCTAAAGGTAGGAGGTATACAATAGAGAGGGGATATAAAGCAACAATTGTATAAATGAAGTAAAATTTTATTCGTGAGCACAATACGGGAACCTTGACAAATAATTATTTTTCTTTTTTTTCTATGATAAATAATTTATAGATTTCAGTATAGAGAAATAAAGACATTCGATACGTATGCCGTACGTATTTTTAGTACGTCAAACATTGGTGGCAAGAGCTGTAAATGAAATGAAACTTTCTACGATCGACCCAATAAAATTCTACTAATATTGCGTGTGGCGCACGAGGAATAGAATAAAAGTGTCATGCGATAATACAATGATTATAAAGAATAGCCTGATGTCATACCAGTCGTAAACAGCACGGTTCCTTTCCCTTTCTTCTTCTTCTTTTTCTTGCCGGACGCATTACCTTCGTCTTTCGCTTCTAGAAAAAACAAACAAAAGATTTACACGAGCGATCGAAACATCTGTGCTTGTAAGGCTAGACAATTGCTTGAGTTTAATATGCGATCAGGGCAATGCGACTCACCTTCAGAAACGTACGGTTTTTTCTCATCTTCATTAAACGAGGTACCTGGTGTATCGGAACACATGCTCGATGCCACAGACGGCCAAGCATTAGTAGACTTGTTATCGATCTTTATCGACAGTACTTCTTCATCTTTGTTGAAACACGCATTCGACGTACTGGAATGCGTCTTCGATTTCACGGCCGGCCATGCATCGACGGATTTATTAGACATTTTCGTCAGCACTGTCGATTTCTTCATTATATCAGCGAACGTCCGGGCCTGGTCACGCGAAAGATCCGTTTCTTGTTGAGGAGCGATTTCGTCAAACGCACTCGAAGCTGGACTGCTAGCGATACTCGATATAGCAGATTCTGACGGTGACAACGCGTTCTCGCTATACCAGAATATGATAAATAAAATTATAATTCTGTATTTTATAGAGCGAGAGATAGAGAGGAAAATCCTCTATTATGAGATAGCAGGTTTTCAACACCCAAATCCAATCACAAATCTATTTTCGTAACGATTACACCATCTAACAATGAATTTTCCACTAGATTTCGCTCAAAGGGCAATAAATTCATGATGGAATCAACTGACGATGCCTATTAATTTAACGGAGACCCCGCTATCACATATTAGGATCCTATCTCGTAATAGAGCACTTCCCTCTATATACATATAGCGATAAAATGAAAATAATAGTTTAGGTTTACTTGGACAACTGTAGCTCTGATTGCAACTCAGGAAAATGTTGATAAGATTCGATATCTATGTTGGGCGTTGGATATATGCCAATTTGTCTATTTTCTTCTTCTATTATCTTTTTCTCCCTTTTTCTTTCCTCGCGTTCCTTCTGTTCTCTATACTTCTGCCTTGAATTTAGTTGCTCTAAGTAAAAAAAAACAATGTCAACCATTAAATAAATCATTCCGTATATCTGTGATATAAGTCACAAAACAATAAGAGAGTATTGCAAGAGATGATAAATAATTACCATGAAAAGCGTGAAGAACTTCCTTCGATACCAGTGGCGGCTTTAACTCGATTTCAACCAATTCGAATGAACAAGTAACTGGTAAATGGCAGAGATACCGTAATCTTCGTCTTAATTCTTCTGTGTAGATGCCTCCCTCCTTCTCGAGAAGCTTGCCCGTTATTACATGAGGACAATCCTCCAGAGCGCCATATTCCATTTCCAGCATCTTCACATTCGCCGCGTGTAAATATATATGCTGCCCATCTTCCGCTAAAAATGTTTATTGTAACATTATTATCTCTGAAGTAATATCATATAGCATAAAAGTATTGAACTGTTGGGAATTTGTGAAATTACTTACATTGATAAAAGTAAGAAAATTTCGAAGGGCTCGACACTGTCTGGCCATCACTGGAAACACTGTCCGTCGAAGATTGTTTTGCCAAAGACTTGTCGTCCTCTTTGTAACACGGGTCGACATTTACGTCATATCTCTGCGATGTTTCCTCAGCAATTTCCTTTTCCGTTGTATTTTCAGTCAATGCCGCGTCTTTAGATTCTGCGATCTTACATACATCTCATATTTTTCATTTCGTTCTGTGACACACGCTCACACGATTGTACAGTTAATATTACCTGCCACAGTAGTTTTTCTTTCCTCTTCGATAGTTCGTCGAGCGCTTGCTTGATGTCAGCGGCCATGTCTGGATTGTCCTCAAGTTCAAGTTGTAATTCCGCATACTCGCTCTCTATGATGTTCACAATCTGAAGACAATGTTCGTCCACGTTATTGCTCTCGTATCGCGCAATACATCGAGTCTTTTATGAACTTACATCTTTCACATTTGCGATAAGAAGTTTCGAATATATCTGATTATCAGCATTCTCAGAAACAGACAAAAACGTTGTCGGTGGTTGAACAGCAGATTTCACAGGCGTCGCAAACAAGGAATTCTTTTCACGACGCATCAAACACAGATTGATCGTTTCGCCCAAATTGAATGTGCTTCGCGTAATCTCGATCACGCTAAAAGACATATACATAACTAAGGCCAGTATTCATAGTCAGATCTTATATTTAAGACTGTCTCAAGATCATCTTTAGATACTCCATAGCCGATAAAATGTCCCATACAGCATCTTCAGATAATTTCAAGACTGTCTTGAATGTAAGATCCGACTATAAATACCCAAAATATTTTCATAAATGTT
The DNA here is from genome assembly GCF_000949405.1 of Vollenhovia emeryi. NCBI lineage: Eukaryota > Metazoa > Arthropoda > Insecta > Hymenoptera > Formicidae > Vollenhovia > Vollenhovia emeryi. Next base: position 223,776 of record NW_011967099.1, on the reverse strand, counting down.
TCATCAGTACGTATTGCAATTTTACACAAAGTTACCTTTTCAAGTCATTTTTGTGGAGATATTCATAACAAATTGGACATTTGTAATTGCCTGTTTCTTGACAATAACGTAAATAACGGAGAATACAAGGCCAGCAATAAACGTGACCACAGCGAGTCACTTTGCCCGCAACTGGTGGATGTAAACAAATTGGACAAGAGAGATTTTCTGAACTGTGAAATATCTGTAAATTAATTTAATCATATACATAGACATTGAATGTGGAATTCTGTGTATCAGCAACATGGCGCAAAAAAATTGCTAGCTTGCAATGGAGGACGCACTTACAATTTGTTCAATCGATTTCCAATCCACAAGAATATCAGGGTTAGTCAAATGCAAGGAATAATCTCTGCTTGCGGTCACGACAAATTGGCAGCTACCACATGCGCATAAAAAAAATATATATACGTAAAAGTACAAACATTTATTTAAACATAATTCTAGTACGATATCCAATAGTGCTAAGACCAAGTTTTAATTACTCGAGATCTTCGGTGCTGTTGCTAAGCCGACTGTTTCATGCAAAACATCTCATTTTTCGGGTGGAATCTCAAAATCTGGATACTTGATCTTAACCATTTCTAATGTAAATTCTACCCGAACTAAAGATTCTACCCAAAAAATAAAATGTCTTGCATGAAACAGTCTACTTAGCAATACTGTCGTACATTTCCAATTCCAATAAATAAGCCAAGATCTCTCGGATATTACACATAGGCTGCGTACAGGTAGACGCTATTAGCGCTGACAGCATCAGTCATTCTTCGTCACTCACTATATGTCGACCAAAGACAGAAGACGCTGTTAGCGTTAAAGCGTTCCCGAATGCACCTATCTAATACTCTACAGACGTCTTCAAAGAATAAATAACAATCTGGAATAGTACATTTGCCTGCCCATTGTACCCTAAATACTCGAGTATTCGGATATCTGCAAACTTGTATAATATTGTATATATAAACAATCAAGTGCACTTGGATGTTCGTCGGGTCTGCCGTTGTTGAGATCCGAAAATCTGTGGGCCCGTCAACTCGCGTACTCGCGTAAACTACACGGTCGGTCTCGCGCGCGCGGTTCTAGCGAGCTTGTACTTGGCGCGAGACACTACCGTGTCTCATGACAACACGACGGATATCAGGATGTAGGTAGTGCCATTGATATCGTATCATCACTACCTAGCTTGTATAAATTGTTCCTTGCAGTACTTATGCCGCTGCACCGGTGGCAGCAATCTATTACTGTTGGAACCATGTCTCCCTATATCCCTGCTCTGTACGTCCTGCACCCTATATCGCTCGTAGTGAAAATTCAGCAAGTGATTGCCGTTCTTTTTGCGTCTTGGGACCAACACTGAGCCAAGCTCAGGTAACTTCTCCTCCACTACCTGCGGACATACAAGTTATGTAACGTATACAGGCACAGGTACAGTTGGATAAACGTGAGACAAGTGTAGGAGCGTAATTTGTACGCCGACCACGACCTTGGGATTCTCCTTTGCACCGCCATGATATTGTCCTTTAGGTCTCTGTCTCTTAACAAGATCTTTTGCTTTTTGTACATTGTACTTTGTTGGTTGTACATCGTTAGCGAAGTTATTGGCGCCAGCAGGTTCCCTTCTGCGCAGTGTTCCCAGATGGAGCTTCTTATTGACATCTGGAAAGAAGACACGCGACGTAAGGCAGGCGTATACGCGGGGCGCGCGTGGAGGCGCGAACGCGGCGAGGTCCTGGCAACGCACCTTTGTTCCTTCTCGCATCAGCAGCAGCCCCCTTCGCAGGGGACAGCGTGAACTTTGACCTTATGTCCATTTGCGGATCGACTGTAATCAGTCTGGTGACTCGCCTCGTCGCAGCTACGGTCTCCTCCGTCTCCTCTCCTCGGAGAAACGATATCTTTTTGCGCACCCTTCATCTTCTTCAATAAGCCATGTTTTGTCAGTGCCAAAGTAGTAAAACGTGTCTCGATGTGACGACGGCCGGCAATCGATGCGGTGCTGCACAGGGGTGACGCGAACAGCGATGAGCGAGACGCTCGTTCTCCAGGGAGCAGTCGGCCTCCCCTTTCGTCGCGGGCGACGATCCCAGGCCCTTAACCTTAATGACGGTCACGACTCTGTGGTCACGACCCAAATGGCGAACGTAACCGTCCGCGGAAACGGAAGTGCTGGCGTACGCAACGCGCGCTGCCTGTCTCGACCGCTCGATACTCACGTGATTCGACCATCGTGCCCGTCACCGTCCTTCGAAAACGCGCCGAAAATGCGCGTCAGGCGGAATTGCTGGTTTTACCAAAAATTACCCCGCCTTCTGGATTGTAAACGGCTGTTTCTGTTCGCTCATTTTCCACGTGAAAAGTTTCACACGAATGAAATTATTATATTCGCGTGAAAACTTGGCATTTTTCGTGTCTCCACTATGGAGGAAAAGTTGCATGATCGCTGCCACAGATTAATAGACAGGGCTGCTTTCGCGAGAAGATCAAAATGATCCGGATTAAAATAACCCTGTGCTATGATTGGTCGAATCTGAAATTTCGTAGCATCACATTGAAATTTTATTCAATGAAATTCCAGATTTGACCAATCATAGCACGGATCATTTTGACCTACGTCGCGAAAGCACCCCTGGATCATTTTGATCTTCTCGCGAAAGCAGCTCAGCTGATCGCCAAAGGTCCGGAGCAATTATAGACGAGACCACCGCACACTTTCCCCCTTACTGACAGCGTTGCCCCTGGGAGCGAGTCTGGACTAAATATATCCGATTTTATCACCGGAATAAAAATGCACAAATTAATTATCGTGGAAATAACGATGGAGCAATGCGAAGCAATAAAGGAGCAATCGTCCTATGTACAATAAACTTGCAGAAGACTATGGGAAATATGTTTTTGCAATGAAATGAATGGTTTTTTGCAAACATATCAATTATACGCATGGAGCTATTGATCATTTCTATGGAGCAACCGAGGAACAATTGTTCTAGGCAAAAATCAATGGGAAATGTCGATTGAACTCTTTGAGATTAGTTGTAAACGAAAGAACTGTTACGTTTTGTTTGAATATTTCCGCCGTTTATGCTGCAGAGCCATGTAATTACGATAGGCGGCCGATAGGTGGCGACGTCGTCAATATTAATTTAATTAATTTTTCTATAAATGTGCAATAAATAATTAAAATAATGATGGAGCAATAAGGAGCAATTAAAGAGCAATCGTTGTATGCTGGATAGAATTGCACAAAGCTATTAGAAAAGTTTTTTATTGAAAATTAAAAATTTTATGTTTTTTTGTTAATATTTCGAAAACTATTGATTTAAAAAATGGAGCAATTGTGGATTCTAATGGAGCAATTCGGGAGCAATCGTTTGAGCTAGGTTTTATACGTTAAAATATGAACTCCCAGCGCTAGGCTAACTTAATTCCGGTGATTTTATCGACAAATTTTACCCGTGGGTTCGAGTCCCGACTAAATATACAGGGTGGTCTAAAAGTCCCGGAACGGTTGAATATCCCGAGAAATTGTGGGTGGATCGGAAAACGGAAAAATACGTATTTCCTATTTTTGAAAGAGCTATCGAATGATATCAAAATTGACCCCCCACCCCCACCCCTGTGGGTGGGGCGGGGGACAACTTTAAAATCTAAAATGGG
>NW_011967099.1:201097-215529 GCF_000949405.1 Vollenhovia emeryi | reverse complement strand
TTGGTCAAATTTCAATCTAATCCCAATCTCAATCCGTAGTCTGATACGGGCTTAACTTTTACTCTGATTGGTCAAATTTCAATCTAATCCCAATCTCAAACCGTAGTCTGATACGGGCTTTACTTTTACTCCGATTGGTCAAATTTCAATCTAATCCCAATCTCAATCCGTTGTCTGATACGGGCTTTAAGGGGAATGAATCGTCGCCGTTTTTGCTGTATTTGTTACAAGAATTAATGAAAAGGGTGTTGATCAGGGTGACCGTGTACTTACAAGTTGCATTTGTTTCAGTCTACGGTGTGCAAACGCATAATGGAGAAGCTAGGACAAGTCGACATGGATCATCAACAGCGTCGGGTAGTCTGTATATCGCAGGACAGTTTCTACCGCAACCTAACGCCCGCTGAGAACCTGAAAGCTGAGAAGGGACAGTACAACTTTGATCATCCCGATGCCTTCGACGACGATCTAATTTTGCAGACGCTGCAGGATATACTTGCCGGCGTCAAGTGTGAAATACCAGCCTACGATTACAGATCAAACAGTTTGTACGTGTGGCTTTAATGTTAATAGGAATAAAAGAACTTAAAAAAAAATAACCGAGATACAGTAGATTAAAAGATGTTTATGAAGAGCAGACAAATTGCGAAAAATTTAGTAAAAGATTATTATTGGCACTTCCTATGTGAATGCATTTATAAACTTATTTCAGGATGAAAGATCAAGTTACCACGATATATCCTGCTGACGTAGTACTGTTCGAAGGAATACTGGTATTTTATTTTCCCAAAATTCGGGATTTGTTTCACATGAAATTGTTCGTGGACACCGATTCCGACACCAGACTCGCGAGGAGAGGTAACGCTGCATGTGTAATTTGAGTCGCTTGTCGCCCTCGTATCAAGACTTGCCGCAACGTTGCTCGTGTTTTCAGTGCCGAGAGACATAAAGGAACGTGGAAGGGATTTGGATTATGTTCTGAATCAATACATGAACTTTGTAAAGCCGGCTTTCGAAGAGTTTTGCCTGCCGACAAAAAAGTTTGCGGATGTTATAATACCGAGGGGAGCAGATAACACAGGTAATACATTATCACCTACCTACAATCTATGATATCTGTAACAAATATTTTTATTGCAGCTGTTGCTATGTATAATATCATTACTTGACAATGTCGCTTAATGTTCACTAATGGGTTTATTGTTTGTGGATTTATAGTGTGTTTATCAGAAGTTTCATAAAAGATTTTCATCTTTTTTTTCTTTCTCGGTTTATAATATCACTTTTATTGCAGTTTTATTTCGCCTATAAAGTTCTCATGTCTAATTGTAATATTAACCAAAATTTTTTTCAAGTTTTCTTTCCGGCAAATTAGCTCATAGTGATAAAAATATGTAGTTTTATTACTATAATTATTATCACTGATTACACTATTCAGAATATAAACAAAGCATTCCAGAACTGTTCTCTCTCTCTTCTCAAGTGTAAGTGTTAAAGAATAAAAGAATGGACAGTAGTGAAAATGAAAAGAAATTGTGGCTATTTTACAAAAGTTATTAATAGTTTGAAAGAGTTGAAAGTGAAAGATTTTTCATGTTTAAAACTTTAATAATCCAAACAGTAATCAAAGATCATTCTGTGTGAATGACGATTATACATATATTTTGATTTGAAGGTTTATAAAAATGTTTAATATTGTAAATCGAAGTATATTTTAAATATATACACATAAGTATACTCTTGCCTGCTAGATAAAATTATAACATTTTTGTGAATATTTTCATTATGAATTAAAAAATTTAATTAACCCGTTCTAAAAAGAGGTTTTCAATGAAAAATAATTATAGTAATTAAACCATATATTTGACAATACTTACCATACTTTATTTTAAAGAAAACTTGAAATTTTTAATCAGATTTAACAATAAAAAGCCAAGATTGTTTAATAATACATGTTCCTCTAATATAGAGATGCTTTGATTCGATACTGTATTTATTTCTATATGGGAGACTATTAATTGTACAGCTGGTATCGCTGAAATATCCAATTACTACAAAACTTGGGTGCACGGGTCAATGAATTATCTCTACATCTAATTTAATAGTAATTGATATATGCATCCGAGAGTCTCTCCTTGTATTTTGATATATGGAATAATTTACAAGTCAGTTCTTTATCTTCTCCTTGTTTATGTATTTAAATTTGCATCCATTCAACTTGTTATATATCATGGGTGCTGCCTGGTATGCCGTGGTTGTGGATGTCAGAGCTACACCTACTTAAGCGAAAGTTTAAGAGAGACAAAAAGTATCTCATGATACGGAAACCTATATGGTCACGAAACCTACATGGTCTGGTTGTTGTATGTTTGCAGTGGCAATAGACCTAATAGTGCACCACATCTGGGATATTATGCGTTTGAAAAACGCCGAAAACTCAGCCGGGCAGCATCCATTCCTCTACCAGCGTAGACGTACTTCGGCGTCATCCGACACGCTCAGCAGATGACTTAAGCATGATAAGCTCACTCTGTCAAGCACTGCATTTTTTCTACATCACGCTCTGTATGACTGAATTCTATACGACATTTTCCAATTCTTTTTCTAATAATTACGGAAGAGTAATGTCCGTTTTTCAATGCAGGATTACTCACATTTCTGTCACTGATATCAATTGGCAATGACTTGAATAATACAAATAGATCGAGACATTATAACATAAATGTGAATCAGATAAAGTAAAAATATAGACAAATGTGAATATGATACTTTTGCTATGCTATTTATCAAATTAGATTGCGCTTCTGTCGTGATCACTTACTACAAGTATTACATTTTGATACGAAGACTTGATATTTATATTTACTAATGTCTAGAATTTTTATTTCTGCTGTGATACTTTCTCACAAAAACTAGATTATGGTCAATTAAATGCCCTTTTTTTAAAAAATTTTTATTTAAATTTTATTATATGATGGAAACGGACATTGTTTATTCACCAATTATTACAGTCTTTGAGAGATTACATTTACATGGCGGAGAGAATGGTGCTTTTTATACATATTTTACCCTGAATGAATACATTAACGTGAATTAAATCGCAAATCATTGAAAAATGCATGAAATTGTATAAATTTACTTAAAAAAAGGTGAATTAAAAGGGGTTGACAGCAAAACAGTCGACACAAGTGAATTCTTAATTTTTCGAATCTGGATTTTACTTATTTACTAATTATTTTTTATTTTCTTATTATCTTAGCATTATATTCTGTTTGATTAGTTTCGTATTATCCTAGTATTACATCCTGTTTGATATCTCTCGTGTCTTTACCAGAACGACTATGTTGAAAGAAAGATATATAATGTTTCTACATTTCTACATTTATATAAAAATTGCAGTAATGTAATTTTTCTAGATTTTTATATAAAAATTGTAGTAATGTATTTAAATTGTATCGAATCATTTAGCGTATTTACACTGAAAAGATGAACGTTGTTTTAAAAGCTGTTTAATATTTTGACTAATATTTCTTTATTAAGATTATCTATCTCTCAATTGATACACGTATATAAAGCGAAATAAAGTAAGAATAAGAAGAATTTCCCGATTTTGAAAAATTAGGAATTCAACCTCATAAAATAAACTCCTATTAATTGGTTTTAACTTGGCGCTCCATTCTTGCATAGTATATAACGTAATATCATATCACACAACTATCTATGATCACTCAATTTTCTGGATAAATATCTCAAGTATTATGTAAAAAAAAACTTAGGAATAATACGTATGTGTGCGATATTGTATCTGTGATATGTGTGCTCGCGTGTACATTTGTATGTTGTGTATAAATGTATTTTAAATACCGCATACATTTTATTCTTCTCTAGAAGACATACGATTTCCGATAACTTATATGTTTTGCATTTGCATTTTGCATAATACCTTAGAACATAATTACACGCAAGTATTCACTAGCATAATTATCTACGATGAGAATTATCTAGTTTAGATTTACCTCGAAATATTTGTCTATTGCACTCCGTAATATTAATTCTCGTATTATTCAATACGTACAAGCATACAAGTTACGCCCAAACTGTTAGTTCCTTTCTGTACAGCAAAAATCTCAAAGCTAGCTTTCTTTAATATCTAATGTATGTATTGTTTACTATAATGTAGCTATCAATAGAATCGTAATTCGTATCGTCTTCTTATGTATAAATCAATACTGTCAAAGCGAATCTGTATAAAAACCCTTTGGTTAATTCCTTAAAATTCGTTAAAATCGTTTTATTATATATAACTTTTTATTATATGTAGCTTAAGTTGTAGTAAGTTTTATTGAAGTCAATTTTTGAGACTATTAATTCTTCCTAATCTGCACCAATGAGTATTTGTAGTCGAAAAAAGTGAGTGAGAAAGAAAGAGGGCGCCAGTTTCTGGGGCACTCTATTGCATATTGTTAATGAAAAGAGAATAAATAGATGTCTTGTATTTGCAAAATGGTATATGAACACAAGTGTCTTATGCATAATAAAACCATACATAATTCTGATGCGATCGCAATAGTTATTTGAGTTAAACAACAATGAATTCCAAACATCTACAAATTTGATACTTGTTCCAAGATGTATAAATAATATATATCGCAAAATAAAGCAATTCATCTTATCCCCGACGTACTTGTGCATCGTATTCGCGACAGCGTACTGATGTTTCGTGATCTGTTGCAGTGGCGATAGATCTGATAGTGCAGCACATAAGAGACTTCTTAAGCAACCGAGGTAGGCAAATGGCGGAACCTGAAAGTCCAATAAGCAGGATAGAAGGATTATTCAAGAGACCGCATTAATTCTTGAGACCTTAACATGTTTAGAGCGACTCGCCAAGTCATGCTTTATTTCCTTTCAATACTCTGGATATATCTTTTTTATATAATTTTAATTAGATGAAGAGCGTAAAGAGACATCTTTTTAGATCAATGTTTTAGAAGGCATCGTGTTGCATTTTAATGATATTTATATAACGATAGCGTTTGCATTGTGCACTAACATTTGAGTGGAAATTATTGAAGAATCACAAAATTAAAAGCTTATATTTAGGTATTTATGTAGACTATACAGGATGTAATCAAGATATATAGCAAAGCTGCGAGAGCAGTAAGATGTACACATGCCTAACAGGATCACTTTAGCATCATCTACAGTTTACAATTTAGGCGTAGCAAATACCTTCGAGTTGCATCCTGCATACGTAGGTCAGAAAGGCACTAATATCAAATGGCGTGTACTATTACATGGCACAATTGAAACTGTTACTTTGTAGAAGAAATTAAAGATTGTTAAAATATAACGATATTTACGAGGCTTGTATAATACGGAAATAGACATTATTGTCCTTGTTGACGTTCGTGATCGTTTAATTGTATATTCAACCTTTTATTCTTATACTATAATATGTACATTACACTTAAATATAAAAAAGAAAGTAAAGTTTAATAATTATGACGTTACATTTAAAAAAATGCTTACACGTAACATTATTTTATATACATTTATTGATAGTAGAGCTCCAAGTTCATACCGTCGTGTATTTCATCTGAAACAGCGCGTTAAGGAAAAGACTGTTGCATCGTCTACAATGTGCGGAGTAAGCCTGGCATAAGGAGCGAGAGAACCCTGACCTCTAGCTTTTGGTGTAAGAAAGCTAAAACACAGGTCTCGGTGGTCGAATTGGTTGAGATGCCCGCCTAGCGAGGGGGAGATCCAGGTTCAAACCCTGGCAGAGGTGATATTTTTTCGCAATTGTTGCGGTGATCCCACCGCTGCCACCAATTTTGTTGCCGCGCCGCTCTGTGCGCGGAGCGCTATTATTCTTATTACAATTACCATGCTTACATTGCTTGTTCGAGTACCCTCATTACCTCTTTATGCAATCGGGGCACAACACAATAAACTTAGAATAGAATATTTAGACACTGCCACCCTGTCACGGCTCTGAGACCTTTAAATTCTTTGAAATTTGTGTTTAACACATACGAGCCATACTAATTTATTAAAATTCAGGTATCATTTAAAAAATATGTCGCAACACCGGCCGATGGCATTCTGATTCACCGAGAGTAAGCGCGAGAGCTCAAGTAGGAGTAAGAAATTGATTTGTTTCCTTACTCCAGGCTTAGTACGCGCACTGTAGACGACACGCAGAGAGAAATGAATTCGACGAAGCATTTCGCTCGGTTTCTCACGCGACAAAGGATACAGTCCTGCAACTTTATGTGGTCCTTGAAAATGGTGTACCACTTCTTCAGGACGATCTTCTCCCAGTGCGTTCCGGTCTGGGCGGCTATCAATTTTTTCAGGTCGCCTATAGTGTCGTCCGGGTTACATTTCACTCGGACCTTCTTGCCGAGACGATCGTTGCACGTTATCTCCAACATCTTCTACCTGAAGATATAAACTCTGATAATATTGCGATTTATTTTAATTACATTATAATCAATGTTTATTTACTTTTAACCGGACAATTTCAGCAAGTCGGGCACGTTTACCTGGGACTTTTGCGCGACTCAAATGACGCGTGGTAAACAGTCGCGCTTACCGCTAACGTCCTCGCGGTCTCTCGCGAAAGAGAGACAAAGAGAGATTAGATGGCAACGACAGTCCTAATTCTCGAGGAAAATTCTGGAAGATCGGAGCAAACGAGTCGTATTCTCTCCTTTCTTTCTCTCCTCTGCCCGTTTCGAGGTTAGGAAGCACACACGCCGACGAACCATAAAAAAGACCGTTTGATCGGTACTGACGTGGACGATTTTTACCCGCGGTCGGAAAAACGGGTTTAGAGTAACTCAATATGCAGGACAGGTGTGCCGAGTCTCGCCATATTGAGTTCTGTCGCAGAGGCTGGGTATGTCGCGCGCCGCGCGAGACGGTGTCTCTCCTCGACAATGCCATGTTGTTATGTTATTGCGGGGAAGATAGGGCGCTCGCGCTTTTTAACAAGGCTACGACAGGGGCTGCCGAACGGCGGCGAGTGAGCCTCGCGGCGGGGCGTCCGCATGAGAGTGCGCGCCGCCAGGCCCGATGGCGAAACCGGAGCGGCTTCGCTTCACGATTCTGGATGACTTGATACTTTTGCGCGAGGTCTCGAGGCTGAACCCGTACGAGGAGAGCGACAGGTGGAAGGCCGTCGCCGAGCGAGTCGTGAGCGCGACGCAGAAGAACTTCAGCCTGCGCTGCGTCAAGGAGCACGTCGATCACCTGCTGAAAATATGGGCCAGGGAGGGCCGCGCGCACCTCAGGAAGTAATCGTCGCTTTAGTCTTAATTACATAAGATACACCGCAATCGACGTGTCATCTTGGGCGCGTTATTAAAACGATACTCAAGTTGGCCATCTCGTTGAAGCATGAAAATAATTTCGCGGTTTACGAAGAGCTTCGTCGAATGCTTTCATGTTATTTTCGCTGATCTCTAGGTCGGGGACCGAGGAACAGTATAACGAGAAGGAGGGACTCCTTCAGCAAATACAAGACTTGCAGAGGGAATTCAGGCGTTCTGGCAAAGGCTCTAATGCACAAAAGTCACGAATACAGAAGGACGTGACGCTGGAGAATATTTCTGACACATTAGAAGTGATAATAGAAGAACCAACGGTAGCAACACCCCTACCTTCGTCATTTATGCCTTCGACATTGCTGCCAATTGCTTTACCCTCGCCGAGTTCATCATGTTCGTCTTCGTCGTCAACTCCGCTAACCTCAGGAAGCCCACGGCGGTCGCCAACCACGTTGCCGTCGAGAACGGGTGGCCCAATAAGGAACAAGGTGCGTCACGATGCACTGAAGAAGTCGACGTTGCATTTTCTGCAAGAAAGACACAAGAAGGAAATAGAATTCCAGGAGAAGCAGTTTCATCTTGAGGAGAGGAGAATTCAACTGGAAGAAGAAAAGTTTAGAATGGAGAAAAAGGAGCGTGAAGCGAGACTTGAATTGGAGATTGAAGAAAGAAGACAAAGGATCGCGGTATCTAGACAAAAACAAGAGATTTTGGAAATATTGTTACAACTAATACATAAACCTTGATTATTTTTGTAAGCGCTAGCTTTTCTTTGTTTTATCGATTTATAAATAAATCTATTGTTAAAAGAGTGCATTCCATTTTGTAAAGTTATTTATTATACACGTTGTACATGGAAAATTAGATGGAAAGATCTTAATTCAGCTGAACATTGGTTTCCAATAGCATTACTCTATAAGCATAATTAAATATATTTGTAACAAATATATTTTTTGTTACGGAAACAACAAAAATAATATGTTGGAATTAAATGTAAAATTTTTAGATCACAAACTTAATCATATAATATTTAAAATTCTGTAGTGAATACATGCTATATTTAGTATATATATATTTATTACAACTAGACTGTAATTTTTCAAGTTTTAAACCCAAGTCCTCGATAGTATAGTGGTCAGTATCCCCGCCTGTCACGCGGGAGACCGGGGTTCGATTCCCCGTCGGGGAGATTTTTTTTGGTACTTTTCTTTTTTTCCTTATAAGTATAATATATTATTTATTACTTTGTTATTGTTAGTGCATTCAGCAAGTAATAAAAATATAAATTTTATCAGATTATTGCAAATATCTATATTGCTTTTTAACACTTTAAATGGACAAAGTATTTATTTTGAAAACATGAAGGTAATATAGAATTCACACTGCAATGTTCAACGTATAATTGTATCAATATAGAATCAAAATTCTTAGAAAATATATTTATAAATATCGGAGATAGCGTGCGAATCCTTTATTAAGGGCCAGTTTGACAAACGTCGGTTAACTGCTAACCGAAGGTTAATTGATTCTCTGTCTCTTCTTAGATAACAAGATAGAAAAAGATAGGAAGTTGACTGAACTCTGGTTAACAGTTAACCGACGTTTGTGAAACTGGCCCTAAGAGGTACAGAGGAAAACATAAAAATAAAGAATGTTTACTTTTTGTTTATTATTTTTACACCACACATTATTTTATAATTATAGACTTTCAATAATACGCACGAAAAAAAATAATTTTGCTATTGCAGCGAAACTGTTGCTGCTACTTGAATACTGCATATTTGATATATTATATATTAACGTGATGACGATACGAAAATTTCTTCATTATACATTATTAAAATTATTCACCATTACAGCAGAACGTTTAATATAATAGAACAGAAATTATTTTATTTCTTTAGCTAAATATTTCGCACAATAATTTTTCAATAAAATTAGTGTTCTTAACACATAGTTGTCCGTAGAAGAGAAAATAACTTTATCATAAAATAACAGACAAAATTTACTTAAGTTTACATAAGATATATTGTACGTGTTAGCAAATTATTTTTCTCCGCGTGATGTCTGTAAGTGGAACAGGTTTTCGACTTGCCTGCAACATTCCTGAGATCTAAGCAGCTGCCCTCTTGTGCCGTTCAATGAACTAAAGTTGCATACGGCAAGATGTCTGAGGACGAAGTGGAGAGCTTCGAGATCACTGATTATGATTTGGACAATGAATTCAACACGGCCCGTCCTCGACGCAAGCTCTCGAAGAAACAACAAATGCTAGGTATGACATACGCCACGATCAATGGCATTTAAATACACGTTGTACACGACGTAAACTATGGATTTTCAGTACTGGTGGTGAGTATCGGAACGCAGCCTACGGCGGAAACAAAAGTGGGAACAAAAAGCTGGGAATAATTTGAGATACTTACATTATTTACTTAACATGTGATTTGTAATAGTTTTCTAATTGTACCTAGTAAGTAAACCACCTGCAGCATGACAATAGATTTGATATTATTTGCAGCAGATTTGCTGAAATATTTCAAGTTTCTCAAGGTACGTTCTATTTCACTCATGATGCACATAATGCATCATTTATCTTTATTTAACATCGGGTGAATAACAAGGATAAATGATGCGATATGTGCATTATGTGTGGAAATGGAACTTACTCTGATATATATTAATATAATCATCGTCTGTATCTGTATCGTGTTTTGTCGGTTGAGCCTGTCAATATAATCGGACAAGTAGATTGTTGACAGAAATTAAGCAGAATCTGTCTTTGTAATATTTAAATGGAATACATTATTTCAATTAAAACGACTATAAATGGCTGAGTCTGTTCGGTTTCTGTCATTATATTTTGTTAGTAGATAATGTATTTATAGGCCTGTTCTTTATTACTGCACTACTGAACTAGTGCAATAAGTTAAAATGAAACAAATAGATTACCTCTCATTCCAACTCATTGCACCAGTGTGCACTAGTTCAGGAGTGCAGCAATGAAAAACAGACCCTATATATTCTTGGTGCATTCTCTTGACAAATTTTGCAGATGTTCTCAAACTTTGTTCTTAAACAGATATAGTTATTTGGGATTATTTATTATTTTACATGTAACTTCTTTCTATTAACAAACAGGAATATGGGCAGACGACAGCGATAAAGATGAACTCTCTGCCAGACCATCTTTCAAGACCTTCAATAAGGGTCCTAAGAATTATACGGCACCAGTTAATTTTGTCGCTGGTGGTATCCAACAGGCAGGAAAACCGAAGGAGAAGGAAGATGAGGATGATGAAGAATACAAGGAAGAAAGGGAGGCAAAGCACAGTAGTTCGAGGTAAAGTTGAAACAAAAATATTTTTTTATGTAAATCAATCTTTTCTGTATTTATTAAAGTAAACTTTCAACACTTTGAGTTCCAAGCTCATTTTGAAGGTGAATTCAAAAGTAATGTTCGATAAAATTTGGTTTTCATTCAATATACAGGGTAGGCCAGTTTAATGTATCCACTGAAATATCTCAAAATCTATAAGTTTAAGACAAAAATGTTTCGGGTAAAAGTTAAATGGTTTCGAGGGGGCCAGGTGGTACTGTTGATTTGACTTGAATTATTTCTACTCGAGTGACTAAAATTACTCATAGGGTGCTTTCCAGCAACGTACACAGGTGACACTGTGTAACACAGTGAATTGTTTTACCTTTGTTTATCATTATTAAACAAGGATGAAATGATTATCTATATAACACTGTACCAATCTATGTCTCTTGCTGGAACAGATACTTCCTATCCATAAGCTTAATCTGCAATGTGCTCTTTGCGCGTCTTGAAACATTCAATTTTGTAGTCAATAGAGGAAAGTCCCTTATTATGAGATAGAATTTTAATATGGAACAGCGGGATTTTTTGTTAAATGTATATACATTTGATGTCTTTTATTTAGTTCAGAAGATGAGAGGCCAAATAGTTCCAAATCACGTACGTCCTTTTCCTTGAACTTGGATAGTGACATTGTGGGTCTGCGTAAAAAGCGGAATCAAGTGAATCCAATGCTGATGAAAAGTGGAATGGGTAGTTGGGAAGTGCACACAAAGGGCATTGGCGCTAAATTATTGCTGCAGGTATTTCATGAACAATAATCGTAATATACTTATAAATCGTAGCAAGATGAAAATGGAACATTAGTAAAAGAGGTATTCTTGTTTCAGATGGAATTTGAACCTGGAAAAGGTTTAGGTAAACAATTGCAAGGAATAAGCGCGCCAGTGGAGGCACATCTCAGAAAAGGAAGAGGCGCCATTGGCGCATATGGTCCGGAGAAGAAGATTCCTGAAAAAAAGAAGGATGATGGGGAAGTATCTCAATGGCGAAAGAGTGACAGCAACAAGAAAAAAGTCAGATACTGTTATAGAAGTGTGGATCAAGTTTTGGAAAATGGAAAACTGAAGCCTAATAGAAAACTTCCAGTATCTAGCGATATGAGCAGAGTTAAAGTTATCGATATGACGGGGCCGGAACAAAGAATTCTTAGCGGATATCATGCGATATCATCTGATAAGAAATCAAAAATAAACTTTGCACTGCATGAATTGCAGCACAATTTAGATGTACTTGTGGACATGTGCGAGCAAAACATTATCCAAAATGATCAACGAATGAAGTATTTAAATGATAGGGTAATTGCCCTGGAAGCAGAAAAAAGAATTTATCTTAGGTACTGGATCAGTACAGTCAACTTTGTAGCGCCAAAGATAAAAGATTATAAAGTCATAATGAAAAGATATAACTAATTAAGATCTTAAGGACACGTTTTAATATTGAGACAATGTATACGTGAGTTTTAATAAAGCTTAAGTAAGCCGTTATCTATTATTATTATCTCATTGTTATTTATAGAGGAAATATTGCACGGTGGAGAGGCACTCTGGATGTCGCCGGATGGTCACATGATGCTTTATTCATCGTTCAATGATTCTCTCGTAGAAGGGATGCACATTTCATGGTTTGGAGAGGGAAACAAAGCGATATATCCTGATATACGATCCCTACGATATCCCAAGGTACGCGATATATTCGAAAAATTATTGCAATAATTTTTGCTGTATGAAGCTAGGCTTTTTTTAACAATAATAGAGAGTTAAATTATGGGACGATTATGATATAAACCTGATAATTTTTTATCGGGAATCAATAAGAAAGAAAACTGCCAATACAGTTAGACTTTTTATATTTTTTTATCTTCTAAACAAGACGAACAGAAAGGAATACTATATAGTCTAGAAACTTTGTGTTTTATTTACTAGCCAGAAACGCCAAATCCTTCTGTACGGCTGTACGTTGCCGATTTAGTTGACCCGAAAAACATTCGTACAAAGATAGTGAAACCACCACCAATCATCGAACATACGTAAGTTCATTAGTATGTTTTTATACTACCATATAAAAAATGGCATGCAGTTTTATTATTTCATTTTTCACAAACTTTCGTGCTGCAATCTTATTATTACAAATTGTAATATAGATTGCTATTTTACTCCGCAATACGAGTATTTATGTATAATTAGGCAAGAGGTGTTAAACGCGAGTATTAAAAATTTTTATTACAACAAATCTAAAATCTTTATTATGTCGAGAACAATGGAAGAAAAGCACTGATACAAATGAAGAACTGCGTTTCAAAAATTTTCTTCACATTGTATTAAGTTACTGGAATGCTCGTAATATTATTGATTTAATAATGTATGTTTGCTATTTAAAAAATTTCTAATATCAATCAGTATATGCACATCGCCTGTCATTTATCTGTTGACATTGTTTTTTAAAATGCACTTCTATTTTCCCTATCAGGGACCGTTATTTCTCGACTGCTTCGTGGACATCTTTGACCGAAGTCTGCATAACATGGCTGACGCGTGCCCAAAATTTTTCAGTAATTACCATCTGCAAAAGTCCAATGTGGCATTGTCAGGTTTGTAAGTGTTATTTTCTCGCGGACAAGATATACAATAAAAAATATTTAGGTAAATGTTTGGAAGTGGTGCTCCAGCAGGGAAATTGCGGTTTTCTTTATACCAATTCATAAAACAAAAACATATGTTCGTAAGATTTTAAGGGAGAGTTTGAGGTTTTCGCGTAGGAAAATCTATGGGTTTGTTTTCTGTTCCTGCACTGGTGAACTAGTGCAGTAAGCTAGAATGAGAAAAAATATGCTTGTCTTACTCCAATTTATTGCACTAGTTCACTAGTGTAGGAACAGAAAACAAGCCTTAAGTTTCTTTCTACAAAAATCTCAAGCTCCTCCTTGAAATTTATGTACATATGTACATATATTTTTATAGCTTGTTTTATTAATTGCTACAAAACAACTGCAATTTCCCTGCTAGATGACTTCCAAACGTTTACCAATAATAGTATTCATATTAATAATTTTTATATTTACTACGAGTCTATATTTTAACCATTCTTATTTTCTAAATACATTTTTCTCAGTATTTTCTAAATTAAAAATTGAATGTGATAATCTTTTACCTTAATATGAAAAATAAGTATGTTTAGTTAACACTTGTTAAAATTATTAATTTATTATTTTAGGAAATTCAAAGAATATCGGGCGAGGTTGCGTGGGTTGATACACCACCAGAACCCCCTCTGTTTTCAGTAAATGGCAGCAGTTACATTGCAATAAGTCCCGTGAAAGATGGACCGACGGGATATTACAAACATATAATTTGGACTAATGTACTCCGAAAACAAACAGTGCCTTTGACGCATGGGAAATTTGAAGTTGTTAGGATTTTAGTATGGGACCAAACAAATAATACTATGTGAGCAAGTAAACACATTAAATAAATGCTTACGATTTAATATTGTGAGATGATATTGTAAAATAATTTGCGTTTCAACCAGATATTTCATCGGTATTCCATTTATGAGACCGAGTCAAAGACATCTCTATCGTGTAAGCGCTACTCCTCGTATGAGGAAGCCATGTGCAAATTTCTAATTTGCACACTCTTTCTATCAGTGTGGAATATTCCAAACATTCTTTTATTTTCCTTTTCGTGCAAAATGGCAGCTGTATTGGACGAAGT